>NC_053023.1:746471734-746647317 GCF_003073215.2 Triticum urartu
ATCCCATCTCCTGCAGCTGCAAGTCCTCGACTTGATGTCCACTTCAAAATCAGCACCTCTATCATTAACTTGGAATATCCCAAGTCCTGCTGGGTCAGCAGTGCATGTGTTAGCAGCTTCCACATGCCTCTCAAGTCTTTTCCTAATTTTTGGACATATCTTGCCATGCCACTTCCCTGCTTCTTCCTTCTTCGAATAAATTCTTGCCATTATCTGCCCCTTTATTGTCTGCACCATGCTTAGGAAGGGCATTTCTCTTGCTTCTAAGATGTACTTGTTGAACACCTCGCAATTATTGTTCAATAGCACATCACACTTAGGGAATTCATTTTGAGAAGCTCTAACCCATGTTTTCGGATCTAACTCATCCAACCAATCATGAGCTTCTTTATTTAAAATAAGCATCTGATCCATGTTGGCCCTAAATTGACCTTTTGTACTACTTCTTGCACATCTCCACAGTTGGTTCTTCAAGATTTCACCTTTGAAGTTTTTGTGAAATTCTGCCATAAATGCCTAACACAAAATCTATGCTCCGAGTCACTAAATAGTTCCTTAACATCCCTAATTAATCCCTGGTTGAGATAAAGCAATGTAAGCATGCCTAATTAATTATGATAATAAAACTATGTAAGCATGTAGAATTGATTAGAACAATAAAATGCATGTGAGCATTAATAAAATACATGAGACATATGATCTTACTTTCTTCTTGTCTGACATAATGCTCCATCGCGAGGTGTTCGCAATGCCTAAGTCTTCTTTCAAAGCAGTCAAAAACCATCTCCAACTTTTGGTATTCTCAACTTCGACAACACCGAAAGCTATTGGAAAGATGCAATCATTGGGGTCCATTCCAATAGCTGTCAAGAGAATGCCTCCAAATTGGGTCTTCAAATGGGTTCCATCAAGAAAGAGAACTGGCCTACAAGATGATAAAAAACCCCTCTTGCATGCATCAAATGAGAAGTAACATTTCCTAAATTGACCATCATTGGCAAGCTCAACAAAGAAAGTGCTGCCTAGATTAGATCTCCTCAACTCATGCCCATAGTCCCACAACTTATTGTATTGTGCAATTTCATCTCCATATATTATGTTGTGTGCAATTTTCCTAGCTCTACCAAGTTTTCCCCTCTTGACTTTCATGTTCCATTCTTGTTGCACTAGTGACCCTAAACCCTTTAGTGTCATTTTCTCATCTGCTCTGATCTTCTCCACATACTTATGAGCTATATATCTGGCAGTAAAAGCTTTTACTTGCCACTTCTTGCAACAAGTGTGTTCATCTATGAATGTCTTGATCATAATTGATTGTGTCCTGTTGTCATATGATGCACACAAATACCAGGGACATCCATCATTGCATTTAGCTCCAAGTCTAGTTTTGTCATTCTTCGGAAATGTTATGTTCAACCTCTCTTTGCAGCTGTACTCTCTAATTGCTTTCCTCAACTGATCAATAGACGAGAACACTTGACCCAAATGGAACTTTGGCTCATTCATATCTGCCTCTGTAAAGTATTTGAAATTGAATTTCATGTCTTCTTCATCTGAATCTGGAAGGTCCAGTCTATCATCTTCAGAAATGTCATCTTCTACAACTTCTTTTCCTTCCCCTTTCCATTCCTTCTCCGCACCATTCTGCTTCCTGTGAATGAACAAATCTTCATCACCATCCTCTAGATCATAGTCACTCTCTACTAATGATGGAGCATAATCGGAGTCAGACGATTCATCATCACTGCCCGCGTCATCTTCTTTCTCTGTTTTTCCTCTCACTCTGCATGTACTTGTCCCTTCTTTTGTACCCTCATCAACATGATTGTATGGCACATTGCTCTGCTCCAAAACACTCTCATGCTCCTGCTCTCTGTTGCACTTCATAGGCCTGATAACATCATGCAATTGAGGGGTGGGGTTTGCAATAACAATATCCCATGTTTCTGTGGTAATGTTATCCCCATGCTCAAGATAAAACATGAGAAACCTATGTCCCTCTCTAACCATTTCCCTGATCCAGGTTGTGTCGCTGTCCTTTGATAACAATCGAAGACCATCTTCATTGATTTGCATACCAGGCAGCAACAAGTACGTGTTAATACTTGCTTTCCTTTCATAACCCAATGTCTCAATTAACTCATCAAACATGGCCATACATGTCATGTCAGCCTCGCAATAATCATAACAAACCTTCCTTCCATTAACATATGACCTATTGCCTCCTATCCCTATGAAAAATCCACCATGAACGAACTCTGCAGTGAAGTGATCAGTTTCGTGTGCTGTCAAACAAAGGAAAAACAAATTTTTCAGTTTATCCGTTCAAAAACCCTACGGCTGCATCCAAACCCTAACCAAATCAGTACCAACTTGAACTAAATTGATGATCATGGAAAGGCTCCAAATCAATAAACAATATTTCCCTACTAACAACAGCCAGAGGAGAGGTATGAGCTGGAAATGAACTCACCATATTTGGGTACAGGACCCTTGTCGTGCCGCCGGACGGGAACCATTGTCGCCGATGACGACTCACGGTGGCTATGTCCTCGCAGCCATCGCCGATCGCTTTCTACTCTCTCCCTCAATGCTCGCTATCGCGTTGCCGATCGCCACCGATCTCAATCAACCGCCGCCGCTGCTCGTCGTTGCCTCTGCCTACCTCGACGGGTGCAGGACTCGACTGAAAGCAAGGGCCCCCTTTGCAAAAACTGAATCGGCCCGCGTCGGCCTGTGCTGATGTGGCAGGACATGTACTCGTGTACGTACGTGGGCCTGCCGCAGGACCGTCGATGGACCAGTTTCGCAAGTAGCAGGATCGTAACGAGGCAACGCGCAAGTTCCAGGACCGTTCTGGACCAAACCAGCGAGTACAGGGACTGTACGTGCAATTCACTCGTCAGACAGATACCCAACAAGACGACGGTTTCATCCACGTCACGTTCCTTCACCTGCTCGCCCTAATATTGTTTTTCTTTTCTTCAAATGTCCTCCTGCTATTGTGGTATAAACATGTATTCCGTCGGTTGCACTGGAACTGGCATCGCATCCTGTGAGCAGCTCGTTGTTACTAATCCTACGCGCTCTGCTGCTATTCTACTTTTGCATACTCTGTTCGCACATGCATGCACGCATGGATGATCAACAACGATTTTTTTCATCCTGCTCTCGTCCTTGCAACGAGGGAATCAGATCACATACAATGATACAAGGGCTACATTCCAAGTTCCAAAACTACAAAAAACACAAGGCCAAAAATACCTACCATGCTTATATCGAGGAGGCAATGGGTCAGATCAGACACGGCCACGATGAACAACAAAATGATTTGGTGTGATGAAAAACAATCACTAGGCTGTCTGAAAAAGAATGTTATAGTAACCAGAGTGAATAGCATAAAACCATCCCTTTTCGCGTTATGGTTTCAAAAAACTAGTAAAATTTTTTTTGTGACTGATAACTATCACTTTTGGCGTCGGCTATTTCAAAAAACCCAAAAGGCCTGTTGCTAAGAAATTAAACCGGTTTATGACAGGTCGGCCCGGATCTAAACGGGCCGTCAGTTTGACCATTCATTTGACCGTTAGATAACATGTCGAGCCGCGAGACCGACGGCTGTTTTCCGGCGTCGTTTGACCGACCGACAGACCGTGTTGCCTTCGGCGACTCTGACAGCTCTCCGATGTTGCTGTTCCTGTTGCCATTGCGGGTGCGTGCGTCCCTCCGCTGAATCTTTGCTCAGAGATTGTGCATGCTCTGACCGGGCGAATCTGGACGTGCTTTTCCATTCAAGGAACATTGCTCTAATTGGGTATGCAAGGGCCAGAGCAGTATGCTGATTTGGATCTTTGGAATGTCGCCCTTGGCCCTTTGTTTTCTAAGTAACTGCGAGGGCCAGAGCAGTATGCTGATGTGGAACAAGTGTGGACATACTTAGACGAAGAAGGAACTTGAAGCCCATCCCGGTGGATCATCATTCAGAGTTTCAGACATTCACAGCCACTGATGTGAGGAATCCTCTGCTCTGACAGTTGATGATCAGGCCCCAGTGGGGTGGGGTGCAATGCAACCAACCAGGAGCGAATCGGGACCATGGAATGCGCCAACAGAGGACAGACACAGCAAGGACGACGACGTGTAAAATCTAGTGCCATGCAAGCCAAGTCAGGTACTGTACTGTAGGTAGCTTGGAAAGATCAAGGGTAGGATGCATGCGCTGTATCCGTCCGTACGGCGGTGTGATGTTGATCTGAATCTCACTCGTCTCGTCATGCATCCAGTGCGTGCCAAAAGAAAACTAGGAGCGGCACGGGTACGGGAGACCGACGCACATGCGACATGTGGCGACGTGCGCCGGCCGGTTCCATCCACACGTACACGTACCGCGTACGTACGTACTCGTACATGCTTCCACAGGGAATCTGGTGGTAATCAACGAGAGAGTCTTAATTTGCGACGTGATCATTCTGCCTAGTAGTATGTCGGTCCGCTGTCGAGTGGCGACTCTGACGCCTCCTGTCCGGGGGCGCCTTGCCTGTTTGACTGACCGTATTGCTGTCGATGTACTACGTGTGCATGCGCCGTATGGACAACAACGGTACTACGGCGGTGTGATGCTCATCTCAATCTCGTCTCGTCGTCGTCCAGTCCGTGCGAAAAGGAAGCTACGAACGGCACGGGTGGGTTCCTTCTCATCAGTACCAAGAGACCGACGCACATGCCACATGTGAGGACGTACGCCGGCCGGCTCCATCGATCCCATAGATCTTCACCTTGCCACGCACGCATGCATCAAAACGGTCCATCGATCTGCATGCATGCTTCCAGGAACATGTCAGATTACAATGAACATGCACCCGTCTGGGCTGCCTGTTCCATACTTCCATGCATACGCAGCAAAGATCGATGAAATGAACCGGTCAGATTACAATTGCAATTTCCATTAAAAAAAGATTGCAATTGTAGAGAAAGGTTTGATGCAACACAATTGTATTAAGGCCTGGTGTATGATTAGATGCATGGCCCACGTCCTTACGTACAACCTTAATACTCCCTTCGTTCTAAAATATAGTGCGCCCGCGCTTCCCGAGGTCAAACTTTGACCATAAATTTAATGTACGAGACCGACTGCGGCGGGAGAAAAAGTTACATACTTAAAAACTTTTTTCGAATACGAATTCACTGATATAATTTTTGCTCCCGCCGCAATCGGTCTTGGTAGTTAAATTTACGGTCAAAGTTGAAGTACGGGGATAGAGAAAGCACTACATTGTGGAATGAAGGGAGTATCAAAGCTGGTAGGGAGAGATAGAAGAGAACGTTGGCTAAATAACTATCCGCGCATGGCACATGCATAATGTCACTCAGCATCCCCTCCCCAGCAGTCGAAGCGTCGTTGCTGGCAGTGGCGGATCCAGGATTTAAAGTTACCCGGGACGGACTTTTAAAAGAAACGGAAAATCGAAGCCACGATATAATCAAGCAAGACAATCAATAAAATTAAATTGTCAACTGTACATTCAGGCAACATGATCAACACAATTATTTATTCAAAATAGTTTCATTCTCAAGAACGAGAGAAAGAAACATAACACGATTTTTTTATACAGCCTAACTTGGACTCCCTCTTATTCAACATTCCATTATTTATCCAAAAAATGTCTAATTTTCAAGTCCATTGCAATACACTAAACATGTAAAAAAGCATATTAATTTAAATCTTAGCACAACATGACACTTGTTCAAACAAAAGATAAGACATGTTTTTGCCACTAAGTTGCCAATGTTGGCTGCTCGATTGTAGTTTTGAGCCAACGGCCCCAGAAACAAGGGACTCATTCTCTTTCTCCATCCAGTACTTGGACCGACCTGGGCACCGCCATGGGAAGGCAGAAGTGGAGCACCGTGTCTTGCAATTGGAAACATCAAACCCAGGCTGCAGATAAAAAGTAATGGGCTAATCTCATCTTTAATTGGGCCTTACTTGACTGGCCCATCTCCTAGTGAATCGTGGCCTATCGTGTATCTCTCTTAGCGAAGCATTCCTTTCCTCTCCTCTAGCTCGTCGCTCAACCTCATCTCATATCGAATTCGCTCACCTCCCATGGTGGCCACGCCAAAGCAATAGATGGGATACCCTTGGTCCTCAAAATTTACCCGAGGCGGCCGCTCATATACGACCCCACGCTGGCGTCGTCCCTGGTTGCTGGCGATGTAGAGACTGAACCGAAACTCCTCGAACGTGGACGTCGGCAAGCCTTTCGTCATGATGCCCACAAATTCTTGAGCCGGTTAGTAGTTTAGGTTGGGTTTTTTTAGTCCTCATAGGTGCGGTGCTCAGACGATGGCTACACTTCTTCTTCGAGTTTGTCGTTGGGGTTCCGATCCTTCTCGAGTTCATCCATCTGGACGTAGTCAACAAAGATCTAGCATAGATTCTGGTTGCCTCATTAAGGCAGCGAGGTTAGGTTTCTTGTCGAGATTTGATGTCAGGTGTTGCAGATGTATTAATTCAAGGGGTTCAACGGCGACAACGGGGCTCCAAGGCCCTGGTCCTTATTAGGGCACATGCGCGCAGACTTTCCAACTATCATCAACATGGTCAAGTCGGCTTCAGTAGGGAAGCGATGACAACGGCACACCGACGGCTCGTTCTGGTAGCAGTAATGGTTGTTTGATGGCCTCCGAATCTCGATGTATTTTTTTAATGCTTTAGGTGTTTTGTACTTTCAATGAACTTTAATAATAGCTCTAGATCCCAAAGTATGATTCTCTTCATAGTTTAACATGGTCCTTATTTTTAACACTGGATGACACTTTTCATAAGGAACGAGATTGTTCCTTCCAAATAATAGTACGATGTGTAATTAACATGATCCTCCCGCCCAATGAATGATACTCTTCATAGTTACACGAAACCAGCAGATGTATAAAACCAAACCAAATCATGACAGTACCATCAGAGCCGCAGAACCCCTCTAAGCAGAAGAGATGTGCGCTACTGATTACTGTAAAAAACAATTTGCAGACAACCTACTGAATTGTTTTTCATCACACCAAATCATATATACAGTCTGTTCATCGTAGGGAGTTTTGTCCCAGACCTGCCTTTCCTTGTAAGTACTGTCGAGTGCCAACACGGGCTGGCGCTTATGATCTCTCTGGTGTTAATCAACGAGTGTACCTTAATTTGCGACCTGATCATTGTGCCTTGTACTACGTGCTCGACGGTATGTCTGTCGGTCCGCTGTCGACTGGACGGCTCCTGTCCACGGGCGCCTTGTCTGTTTGACCGACCGTCTTGTTTTTTTGTGAGCCTAGAGAAGAAGGAACGTGATGCCGATGAGACCGTCTCTTGGCGACCTATTTGGCGTGCCACCTACGTGGCCGGCGGAACGATAAGGAGATAGATGCGCTTGGAGTTAGGGTTCTTGATGGCTTGTGTGCCGATCTTGACCCTGCACTACCCGAGACGGAGGAGGACACCATTCCTGAGGTGTCTCTTTATGTAGATGAGCCCGAGGCGATAGAAGCAGAGAATGACTGTGTTGATCAGGATGATGGTCACCTTAAGCCAAAGCGGATGTGGAAACGGAAGGTTTATCCCGTCTCGGCAGCACGTAGGAGTGCTAGGATCCGCACTGCAAAAAAAGTTCATGATGAATTATGAGAGACATTTTTTGGAATAGCAGAGGTCTTAGAGACTTGGCTAAAAGAAGATTTCTAGCGAGGCTTCTATTGAACATCAGTTAGATTTTATTGCATTGTCTGAGACTGGAAGAAGCAACTTCACTTCTCAATTTCTTGCCACTTTGTCCGGGGAGGGGGGGGGGGTAGATTTCGATTTGCATTGCCTCCCCCCTCGAGGAAGATCCGGTGGGGTTCTACTTGGGGTTAAGTGCGAAACGTTGGAAGTTCGGAGTGTAGTTTTGGGAGATTTTGCCGTCAAGTTTCGAGTTCGAACTAAGGCAGATGGGTTTGATTGGGCTTTGGTGGCGGTGTACGGAGCTGCGCAACCAGAGCTCAAGCCAGACTTTTTGGCGGATCTGGTTCGTATTTGTGATAACGAACAGCTCCCCCTCTTAGTGGGGGGTGATTTCAACATTATCCGTAGGAAGGAGGAGAAGAATAATGACAATTTTGACAGCCGATGGTCGTTTATGTTCAACACTATTATCGAAAGTTTGGATCTCGGAGAGATAGAGCTTTCGGGTAGGAAATTCACTTGGGCTAATTCGTTACCGGTCTCGACGTTTGAGAAACTTGACCGTGTCCTAGCAAGTGTCGAATGGGAACAGAAGTTTCCTCTGGTAACCGTGCAGGCATTGACAAGAGGTGTCTCTGATCATACACCGTTACTAGTTGATTTAGGAGTTCAAACTTTTGTGGGCAACAAGAACATTTTCTCGTTTGAACTTGCCTGGTTTGAAAGAGAAGGTTTCCTTGAGTTGTTAGCTCTGGAGTGGGCTAAAGACTCAGGAGGAAGGACGCCTATCGAGCGATGGCAATGCAAGATTCGTCATCTCCGAAGGTTCCTTCGAGGATGGGCTAAGCACACGCATGGTATTTATAAGGCGGAGAAGGAGAGACTTCTTCTACTTATTCAAAACCTTGAAGTTGTTGGGGAACGTAGCAGAAATTCAAAATTTTCCTACGTGTCACCAAGATCTATCTATGGAGAAACCAGCAACGAGGGGAAGAAGAGTGCATCTACATACCCTTGTAGATCGCTAAGCGGAAGCGTTCAAGAGAACGGGGTTGAAGGAGTCGTACTCGTCGTGATCCAAATCACCGGAGATCCTAGTGCCGAACGGACGGCACCTCCGCGTTCAACACACGTACAGCCCGGTGACGTCTCCCATGCCTTGATCTAGCAAGGAGAGAGGGAGAGGTTGAGGAAGACTCCATCCAGCAGCAGCACAATGGCGTGGTGGTGGTGGAGGAGCGTGGTGATCCAGCAGGGCTTTGCCAAGCACCGCGAGATATGAGGAGAAAGAGAGGGGTAGGGCCGCGCCAAGAAGGAGAGGAACTCGTGTGTCTTGGGCAGCCCAAACCTCAAGTATATATAGGGGGAGGGGAGGGGCTGCGCCCCACCTAGGGTTCCCTCCCTAGGGGTGGCGGCAGCCCCTAGATCCCATCTGGGTGGCGGCCAGGTGGAGGGGAGAGGGAGGCGCACCAGGCATGGGCCCTAAGGCCCATCTGCCCTTAGGGTTTGCCCCCCTCCTCCCCTTAGGCGCCTTGGGCCCTTGTGGGGGGCGCACCAGCCCACCTGGGGCTGGTCCCCTCCCACACTTGGCCCATGCAGCCCTCCGGGGCCAGTGGCCCCACTTGGTGGACCCCCGGGACCCTCCTGGTGGTCCCGGTACGTTACTGATAAAACCCGAAACTTTTTCGGTGACCAAAACAGGACTTCCCACATATAAATCTTTACCTCCGGACCATTCCGGAACTCCTCGTGACGTCCGGGATCTCATTCGGGACTCCGAACAACATTCGGTAACTACATACAAACTTCCTTTATAACCCTAGCGTCATCGAACATTAAGTGTGTAGACCCTACGGGTTCGGGAACCATGCAGACATGACCGAGACGTTCTCCGCTCAATAACCAACAGCGGGATCTGGATACCCATGTTGGCTCCCACATGCTCCACGATGATCTCATCGGATGAACCACGATGTCAAGGACTTAATCAATCCCGTATACAATTCCCTTTGTCTATCGGTACGATACTTGCCTGAGATTCGATCGTCGGTATCCCGATACCTTGTTCAATCTCATTACCGGCAAGTCTCTTTACTCGTTCTGTAACACATCATCCCGAGATCAACTCCTTGATCACATTGTGCACATTATGATGATGTCCTATCGAGTGGGCCCAGAGATACCTCTCCGTTTACACGGAGTGACAAATCCCAGTCTCGATTCGTGCCAACCCAACAGACACTTTCAGAGATACCTGTAGTGTACCTTTATAGCCACCCAGTTACGTTGTGACGTTTGGCACACCCAAAGCACTCCTACGGTATCCGGGAGTTGCACAATCTCATGGTCTAAGGAAATGATACTTGACATTAGAAAAGCTTTAGCATACGAACTACATGATCTTGTGCTAGGCTTAGGATTGGGTCTTATCCATCACATCATTCTCCTAATGATGTGATCCCGTTATCAACGACATCCGATGTCCATGGTCAGGAAACCGTAACCTTCTATTGATCAACGAGCTAGTCAACTAGAGGCTTACTAGGGACATGGTGTTGTCTATGTATTCACACATGTATCTGAGTTTCCTATCAATACAATTCTAGCATGGATAATAAACGATTATCATGAACAAGGAAATATAATAATAATCAATTTATTATTGCCTCTAGGGCATATTTCCAACAGTCTCCCACTTGCACTAGAGTCAATAATCCAGTTCACATCGATATGTGATTAACACTCAAGGTCACATCCCCATGTGACTAACACCCAAAGAGTTTACTAGAGTCAATAATCCAGTTCACATCGATATGTGATTAACACTCAAGGTCACATCCCCATGTGACTAACACCCAAAGAGTTTACTAGAGTCAATAATCTAGTTCACATTACCATGTGATTAACACTCGATGAGTTCTGGGCTTGATCATGTTATGCTTGTGAGAGATGTTATAGTCAACGGGTCTGAATCTTTCAGATCCGTGTGTGCTTTACAAATCTCTATGTCATCTCCTAGATGCAGCTACCACGTTCTATTTTGAGCTATTCCAAATAACTGTTCTACTATACGAGTCCAGTTTACTACTCAGAATAATCTAGATTAGTGTCAAAGTTTGCATCGGCGTAACTGTTGGGAACGTAGTAATTTCAAAAAAATTCCTACGCACGCGCAAGATCATGGTGATGTATAGCAACGAGAGGGGAGAGTGTGATCTACGTACCCTTGTAGATCGACGCGGAAGCGTTGACACAACATAGAGGAAGTAGTCGTACGTCTTCCCGATCCGACCGATCCAAGCACCGTTACTCCGGCACCTCCGAGTTCTTAGCACACGTTCAGCTCGATGACCCCGGGCTCCGATCCAGCAAAGTCGGGGAGGAGTTCCGTCAGCACGACGGCGTGGTGACGATCTTGATGTTCTACCGTCGCAGGGCTTCGCCTAAGCACCTACAATATGATCGAGGTGGAATATGGTGGAGGGGGGCACCGCACACGGCTAAGGAACGATCACGAAGATCAACTTGTGTGTCTAGGGTGCCCTGCCCCCGTATATAAAGGAGCAAGGGGAGGGGGCGGCCCCTATAGGAGCGCGCCAGAGGAGTCCTACCTCCTACCGGGAGTAGGACTCCCTCTTCCTTGTCCAAGTAGGAGAGGGGGAAGGAAGGGAGAGAGAGAGGAAGGAGGGGGGCCGCCCCTCCCTCCTTGTCCAATTCGGACTAGGGGGAGAGGGGGCGCGCGGCCTGCCCTGGCTGCCTTCTCTTCTCCACTTTAGGCCCATGAGGCCCATTAACCCCCCGGGGGGTTCCGGTAACCCCCCGGTTCCGGTTTTATCCGAAATTCCCCGGAACACTTCCGGTGTCCGAATATAGCCGTCCAATATATCAATCTTTATGTCTCGACCATTTCGAGACTCCTCGTCATGTCCGTGATCACATCCGGGACTCCGAACTTCGGTACATCAAAAATCAACTCATAATATAACTGTCATCGAACTAAGCGTGCGGACCCTACGGGTTCGAGAACAATGTAGACATGACCGAGACACGTCTCCGGTCAATAACCAATAGCGGAACCTGGATGCTCATATTGGCTCCTACATATTCTACGAAGATCTTTATCGGTCAAACCGCATAACAACATACGTTGTTCCCTTTGTCATCGGTATGTTACTTGCCCGAGATTCGATCGTCGGTATCTCAATACCTAGTTCAATCTCATTACCGGCAAGTCTCTTTACTCGTTCCGTAATGCATCATCCCGCAACTAACTCATTAGTTGCAATGCTTGCAAGGCTTATAGTGAATGTGCATTACCGAGAGGGCCCAGAGATACCTCTCCGACGATCGGAGTGACAAATCCTAATCTCGAAATACGTCAACCCAACATGTACCTTTGGAGACACCTGTAGAGCACCTTTATAATCACCCAGTTACGTTGTGACGTTTGGTAGCACACAAAGTGTTCCTCCGGCACACGGGAGTTACATAATCTCATAGTCATAGGAACATGTATAAGTCATGAAGAAAGCAATAGCAACATACTAAACGATCGGGTGCTAAGCTAGTGGAATGGGTCATGTCAATCAGATCATTCAACTAATGATGTGATCTCGTTAATCAAATGACAACTCTTTGTCCATGGTTAGGAAACATAACCATCTTTGATTAACGAGCTAGTCAAGTAGAGGCATACTAGTGACACTTTCTTTGTCTATGTATTCACACATGTATTATGTTTCCGGTTAATACAATTCTAGCATAAATAATAAACATTTATCATGATATAAGGAAATAAATAATATCTTTATTATTGCCTCTAGGGCATATTTCCTTCAGTCTCCCACTTGCACTAGAGTCAATAATCTAGATTACACAGTAATGATTCTAACACCCATGGAGCCTTGGTGCTGATCATGTTTTGCTCGTGGAAGAGGCTTAGTCAACGGGTCTGCCACATTCAGATCCGTATGTATCTTGCAAATCTCTATGTCTCCCACCTGGACTAGATCCCGGATGGAATTGAAGCGTCTCTTGATGTGCTTGGTTCTTTTGTGAAATCTGGATTCCTTTGCCAAGGCAATTGCACCAGTATTGTCACAAAAGATTTTCATTGGACCCGATGCACTAGGTATGACACCTAGATCGGATATGAATTCCTTCATCCAGACTCCTTCGTTTGCTGCTTCCGAAGCAGCTATGTACTCCGCTTCACATGTAGATCCCGCCACGACGCTTTGTTTAGAACTGCACCAACTGACAGCTCCACCGTTTAATGTAAACACGTATCCGGTTTGCGATTTAGAATCGTTCGGATCAGTGTCAAAGCTTGCATCAACGTAACTGTTTACGATGAGCTCTTTGTCACCTCCATATACGAGAAACATATCCTTAGTCCTTTTCAGGTATTTCAGGATGTTCTTGACCGCTGTCCAGTGATCCACTCCTGGATTACTTTGATACCTACCTGCTAAACTTATAGCAAGGCACTCATCAGGTCTGGTACACAGCATTGCATACATGATAGAGCCTATGGCTGAAGCATAGGGAACATCTTTCATTTTCTCTCTATCTTCTGCAGTGGTCGGGCATTGAGTCTGACTCAACTTCACACCTTGTAACACAGGCAAGAACCCTTTCTTTGCTTGATCCATTTTCAACTTCTTCAAAATCTTGTCAAGGTATGTGCTTTGTGAAAGTCCAATTAAGCGTCTTGATCTATCTCTATAGATCTTTATTCCTAATATGTAAGCAGCTTCATCGAGGTCTTTCATTGAAAAACTCTTATTCAAGTATCCCTTTATGCTATCCAGAAATTTTATATCATTTCCAATCAGTAATATGTCATCTACATATAATATCAGAAATTCTACAAAGCTCCCACTCACTTTCTTGTAAATACAGGTTTCTCCGAAAGTCTGTATAAAACCAAATGCTTTGATCACACTATCAAAGCGTTTATTCCAACTCCGAGAGGCTTGCACCAGTCCATAAATGGATCGCTGGAGCTTGCACACTTTGTTAGCTCCCTTTGGATCGACAAAACCTTCCGGTTGCATCATATACAACTCTTCTTCCAGAAATCCATTCAGGAATGCAGTTTTGACATCCATCTGCCAAATCTCATAATCATAAAATGCGGCAATTGCTAACATGATTCGGACAGACTTAAGCATCGCTACGGGTGAGAAGGTCTCATCATAGTCAACCCCTTGAACTTGTCGAAAACCTTTTGCGACAAGTCGAGCTTTGTAGACAGTAATATTACCGTCAGCGTCAGTCTTCTTCTTGAAGATCCATTTATTCTCAATTGCTTGCCGATCATCGGGCAAGTCAACCAAAGTCCATACTTTGTTCTCATACATGGATCCCACCTCGGATTTCATGGCTTCAAGCCATTTTGCGGAATCTGGGCTCACCATCGCTTCTTCATAGTTCGTAGGTTCATCATGATCTAGCAGCATGATTTCCAGAACAGGATTACCCTACCACTCTGGCGCGGATCTCACTCTGGTTGATCTACGAGGTTCAGTAGTATCTTGTCCTGAAGTTTCATGATCATTATCATTAGCTTCCTCACTAATTGGTGTAGGTGTCGCAGAAACAGTTTTCTGTGATGTACTACTTTCCAATAAGGGAGCAGGTACAGCTACCTCATCAAGTTCTACTTTCCTCCCACTCACATCTTTCAAGAGAAACTCCTTCTCTAGAAAGTTTCCGAATTTAGCAACAAAAGTCTTGCCTTCGGATCTGTGATAGAAGGTGTATCCAATAGTTTCCTTTGGATATCCTATGAAGACACATTTCTCCGATTTGGGTTCGAGCTTATCAGGTTGAAGCTTTTTCACATAAGCATCGCAGCCCCAAACTTTCAGAAATGACAACTTAGGTTTCTTGCCAAACCATAGTTCATAAGGCGTCGTCTCAACGGATTTTGATGGTGCCCTATTTAACGTGAATGCAGTCGTCTCTAAAGCATAACCCCAAAACGATAGCGGTAAATCAGTAAGAGACATCATAGATCGCACCATATCTAGTAAAGTACGATTACGACGTTCGGACACACCATTACGCTGTGGTGTTCCGGGTGGCGTGAGTTGCGAAACTATTCCGCATTGTTTCAAATGTACACCAAACTCATAACTCAAATATTCTCCTCCACGATCAGATCGTAGAAACTTTATTTTCTTGTTACGATGATTTTCAGCTTCACTCTGAAATTCTTTGAACTTTTCAAATGTTTCAGACTTATGTTTCATTAAGTAGATATACCCATATCTGCTTAAGTCATCTGTGAAGGTGAGAAAATAACGATATCCACCACGAGCCTCAATATTCATCGGACCACATACATCTGTATGTATGATTTCCAACAAATCTGTTGCTCTCTCCATAGTACCGGAGAACGGTGTTTTAGTCATCTTGCCCATGAGGCACGGTTCGCAAGTACCAAGTGATTCATAATCAAGTGGTTCCAAAAGTCCATCAGTATGGAGTTTCTTCATGCGCTTTACACCGATATGACCTAAACGGCAGTGCCACAAATAAGTTGCACCATCATTATCAACTCTGCATTTTTTGGCTTCAACATTATGAATATGTGTGTCACTACTATGGAGATTTAATAAGAATAGACCACTCTTTAAGGGTGCATGACCATAAAAGATATTACTCATATAAATAGAACAACCATTATTCTCTGATTTAAATGAATAACCGTCTCGCATTAAACAAGATCCAGATATAATGTTCATGCTCAACGCTGGCACCAAATAACAATTATTTAGGTCTAATACTAATCCCGAAGGTAGATTTAGAGGTAGCGTGCCGACTGCGATCACATCGACTTTGGAACTGTTTCCCACGCGCATCGTCACCTCGTCCTTAGCCAATCTTCGCTTAATCCGTAGTCCCTGTTTCGAGTTGCAAATATTAGCAACAGAACCAGTATCAAATACCCAGGTGCTACTGCGAGCATTAGTAAGGTACACATCAATAACATGTATATCACATATACCTTTGTTCACCTTGCCATCCTTCTTATCCACCAAATACTTGGGGCAGTTCCGCTTCCAGTGACGAGTCTGCTTGCAGTAGAAGCACTCAGTTTCAGGCTTAGGTCCAGACTTGGGTTTCTTCTCTTGAGCAGCAACTTGCTTGCTGTTCTTCTTGAAGTTCCCCTTCTTCTTCCCTTTGCTCTTTTTCTTGAAACTAGTGGTCTTGTTGACCATCAACACTTGATGCTCCTTTTTGATTTCTACCTCCGCAGCTTTCAGCATTGCGAAGAGCTTGGGAATAGTTTTATTCATCCCTTGCATATTATAGTTCATCACGAAGCTCTTGTAGCTTGGTGGCAGTGATTGGAGAATTCTGTCAATGACGCAATCATCTGGTAGATCAACTCCCATCTGAATCAAGTGATTATTATACCCAGACATTTTGAGTATATGCTCATTGACAGAACTGTTCTCCTCCATCTTGCAGCTATAGAACTTATTGGAGACTTCATATCTCTCAATTCGGGCATTTGCTTGAAATATTAACTTCAACTCCTGGAACATCTCATATGCTCCATGACGTTCAAAACATCGTTGAAGTCCCGATTCTAAGCCGTAAAGCATGGCACACTGAACTATCGAGTAGTCATCAGCTTTGCTCTGCCAGACGTTCATAACATCTGGTGTTGCTCCAGCAGCAGGCCTGGCACCCAGCGGTGCTTCCAGGACGTAATTCTTCTGTGCAGCAATGAAGATAATCCTCAAGTTACGGACCCATTCCGTGTAATTGCTACCATTATCTTTCAACTTTGCTTTCTCAAGGAACGCATTAAAATTCAACTGAACAACAGCACGGGCCATCTATCTACAATCAAACATACATAAGCAAGATACTATCAGGCACTAAGTTCATGATAAATTTAAGTTCAATTAATCAAATTACTTAAAGAACTCCCACTTAGATAGACATCCCTCTAATCCTCTAAGT
Organism: Triticum urartu; assembly: GCF_003073215.2. Lineage (NCBI taxonomy): Eukaryota > Viridiplantae > Streptophyta > Magnoliopsida > Poales > Poaceae > Triticum > Triticum urartu. Next base: position 746,488,428 of record NC_053023.1, read on the forward strand.
GATCACGTGATCCAAATCAACTAAACCATGTCCGATCATCACGTGAGATGGAGTAGTTTCATTGGTGAACACCACTATGTTGATCATATCTTCTATATGATTCACGCTCGACCTTTCAGTCTCCGTGTTCCGAGGCCATATCTGTATATGCTTGGCTCGTCAAGTATAACCTGAGTATTCCGCGTGTGCAACTGTTTTGCACCCGTTGTATTTGAACGTAGAGCCTATCACACCCGATCATCACGTGGTGTCTCAGCACGAAGAACTTTCGCAACGGTGCATACTCAGGGAGAACACTTCCTGATAATTTAGTGAGAGATCATCTTATAATGCTACCGTCAATCAAAGCAAGATAAGATGCATAAAAGATAAACATCACATGCAATCAATATAAGTGATATGATATGGCCATCATCATCTTGTGCCTGTGATCTCCATCTCCGAAGCACCGTCATGATCACCATCGTCACCGGCGTGACACCTTGATCTCCATCGTAGCATCGTTGTCGTCTCGCCAATCTTACGCTTCCACGACTATCGCTACCGCTTAGTGATAAAGTAAAGCATTACAACGCGATTGCATTGCATAAAATAAAGCGACAACCATATGGCTCCTGCCAGTTGCCGATAACTTGGTTACAAAACATGATCATCTCATACAATAAAATTCAGCATCATGTCTTGACCATATCACATCACAACATGCCCTGCAAAAACAAGTTAGACGTCCTCTACTTTGTTTGTTGCAAGTTTTACGTGGCTGCTACGGGCTTAAGCAAGAACCAATCTTACCTACGCATCAAAAACACAACGATAGTTTGTCAAGTTGATGCCGTTTTAACCTTCGCAAGGACTGGGCGTAGCCACACTTGGTTCAACTAAAGTTGGAGAAACTGACACCCGCCAGCCACCTGTGTGCAAAGCACGGCGGTAGAACCAGTCTCGCATAAGCGTACGCGTAATGTCGGCCCGGGCCGCTTCATCCAACAATACCGCCGAACCAAAGTATGACATGTTGGTAGGCAGTATGACTTATATCGCCCACAACTCACTTGTTCTCTACTCGTGCAAATAACATCAAACCATAAAACCTAGGCTCGGATGCCACTGTTGGGAACGTAGTAATTTCAAAAATTTCCTACACACACGCAAGATCATGGTGATGTATAGCAACGAGAGGGGAGAGTGTGATCTACGTACCCTTGTAGATCGACGCGGAAGCGTTGACGCAACGTAGAGGAAGTAGTCGTACGTCTTCCCGGTCCAACCGATCCAAGCACCGTTACTCCGGCACCTCCGAGTTCTTGACACACGTACAGCTCGATGACGCACCCCGGGCTCCGATCCAGCAAAGCTTCGGGGAGGAGTTTCGTCAGCACGACGGCGTGGTGACTATCTTGATGTTTAACCGTCGTAGGGCTTCGCCTAAGCACCGCTACAATATGATCGAGGTGTAATATCGTGGAGGGGGGCACCGCACACGGCTAAGGAACGATCACGAAGATCAACTTGTGTGTCCTAGGGTGCCCCCTTGCCCCCGTATATAAAGGAGCCAAGGGGGGGTGCGGCCGGCCCTAGTAGGAGGCGCGCAGGAGGAGTCCTACTCCTACTGGGAGTAGGACTCCCCTCCCTTTCCTTGTCCAAGTAGGAGAGGGGGAGGAAGGGAGAGAGGAGAGGAAGGAAAGGGGGGGCGCCGCCCCTCCCTCCTTGTCCAATTCGGACTAGGGGGAGAGGGGGCGCGCGGCCTGCCCTGGCTGCCTTTCCTCTTCTCCACTTTAGGCCCATGAGGCCCATTAACCCCCCGGGGGGTTCCGGTAACCCCCCGGTTCTTCGGTTTTATCCGAAACTTCCCCGGAACACTTCCGGTGTCCGAATATAGCCGTCCAATATATCAATCTTTATGTCTCGACCATTTCGAGACTCCTCGTCATGTCCGTGATCACATCCGGGACTCCGAACAACCTTCGGTACATCAAAATACATAAACTCATAATGAAACTGTCATCGTAACTTTAAGCGTGCGGACCCTACGGTTCGAGAACAATGTAGACATGACCGAGACACGTCTCCGGTCAATAACCAACAGCGGGACCTGGATGCCCATATTGGCTCCTACATATTCTACGAAGATCTTTATCGGTCAGACCGCATAACAACATACGTTGTTCCCTTTGTCATCGGTATGTTACTTGCCCGAGATTCGATCGTCGGTATCCAATACCTAGTTCAATCTCATTACCGGCAAGTCTATTTACTCGTTCCGTAATGCATCATCCCGCAACTAACTCATTAGTTGTAATGCTTGCAAGGCTTAAGTGATGTGCATTACCGAGAGGGCCCAGAGATACCTCTCCGACGATCGGAGTGACAAATCCTAATCTCGAAATACGTCAACCCAACATGTACCTTTTGAGACACCTGTAGAGCAACTTTATAATCACCCAGTTACGTTGTGACATTTGGTAGCACACAAAGTGTTCCTCCGGCACACGGGAGTTACATAATCTCATAGTCATAGGAACATGTATAAGTCATGAAGAAAGCAATAGCAACATACTAAACGATCGGGTGCTAAGCTAGTGGAATGGGTCATGTCAAATCAGATCATTCAACTAATGATGTGATCCCGTTAATCAAATGACAACTCTTTGTCCATGGTTAGGAAACATAACCATCTTTGATTAACGAGCTAGTCAACTAGAGGCATACTAGTGACACTTTGTTTGTCTATGTATTCACACATGTATTATGTTTCCGGTTAATACAATTCTAGCATGAATAATAAACATTTATCATGATATAAGGAAATAAATAATATCTTTATTATTGCCTCTAGGGCATATTTCCTTCAGTAACCCTTTACGACGAACTCTTTTACCACCTCCATAATCGAGAAAATTCCTTAGCCCACTAGTTACTAAGGATAACTTTGACCGCTGTCCTGTGATCCATTCTTGGATCACTCTTGTACCCCTTGACTGACTCATGGCAAGGCACACTTCAGGTGCGGCACACAGCATAGCATACTATAGAGAGCCTATGACAAAAGCATAGGGGACGACCTTCGTCCTTCCTCTTTCTTCTGCCGTGGTCGAGCTTTAAGTCTTAACTTCATACCTTACAACTCAGGCAAGAAATCCTTCTTTGACGGATCCATCTTGAACACCTTCAAGATCATGTCAAGGTATGTGCTCATTTGAAAGTACCATTAAGCGTTTTGATCTATCCTTATAGATCTTGATGCTCAATGTTCAAGTAGCTTAATCCAGGCTTTCCATTGAAAAACACTTTTCAAATAACTCTGCATGCTTTCCAGAAATTCTACATCATTTCCGATCAACAATATGTTAACAACATATACTCATCAGAAATTCTATAGTGCTCCCACTCACTTCTTTGGAAATACAAGTTTCTCATAAACTTTGTATACACCCAAAACTTTGATCATCTCATCAAAGCATACATTCCAACTCCGAGATGCTTACTCCAGTCCTCAGAAGGATTGCTGGAGCTTTGCATACTTGTTAGCATCTTTCAGGATTGACAAAACCTTCCGGTTGTATCACATACAACCTTTCCTCAAAAAATCGTCGAGGAAACAATGTTTTGACATCCTATCTGCAAGATTTCATAAATAATGCAGTAATTGCTAATATAATTCCAACAGACTCTTAGCATTGCTACGAGTGAGAAAGTCTCATCGTAGTCAACTCCTTGAACTTGTCGGAAAACATCTTAACGACAAGTCGAGCTTTCTTAATGGTGATACTTGCCATCATTGTCCGTCTTCCTTTTAAAAATCCATCTGTACTCAATAGCCTTACGACCATCGAGCCGTTCCGCCAAAGTCTACACTTTGTTTTCATATATGGATCCTCTCTCGGATTATATGGCCTCGAGCCATTTTGGAATCCAGGCCCACCATCGCTTCTCCATAGCTCGTAGGTTCATTGTTGTCTAGCAACATGACTTCCAAGACAGGATTACGTACCACTCTGAAGTAGTACGCATCCTTGTCATCCCACGAGATTTGGTAGTGACTTGATCTGAAGTTTCATGATCACTATCATAAGCTTCCACTTCAATTGGTGTAGGTGCCACAGGAACAACTCCTTGTGCCCTGCCACACACTAGTTGAAGAGACGGTTCAATAACCTCATCAAGTCTCCACCATCCTCCCACTCAATTCTTTCGAGAGAAACTTTTCCTCGAGAAAGGACCCGATTCTAGAAACAATCCCTTATTGCTTTCGGATCTGAGACAGGAGGTATACCCAACTGTTTTGGGTGTCCTATGAAGATGCATTTATCCGCTTTGGGTTCGAGCTTATCAGCCTGAAACTTTTTCACATAAGCGTCGCAGCCCCAAACTTTTAAGAAATGACAGCTTAGGTTTCTCTAAACCATAGTTCATACGGTGTCATCTCATCGGAATTACGTGGTGCCCTATTTAAAGTGAATGTGGTTGTCTCTAATGCCTAACCCATAAACTATCGTGGTAATTCAATAAAAGACATCATGGTATGCATCATATCCAATAGGGTGCAGTTATGATGTTTGGACACACCATCACACTATGGTGTTCCAGGCTGTATTAGTTTTGAAACAATTTCCACAATGTCTTAATTCTGTGCCAAACTCATAATTCAGATATTCATCTCTATGATCATATCATAGATATTTTATCCTCTTGTCACGACGATCTTTCAACTTCACCCTGAAATTACTTGAACCTTTCAATAATTCAGAATCGTGATTCATCAAGTAAATATACTCAACATCTAATCATCTGTGAAGTAAGAACATAACGATATCCACTACACGCCTCAGCACTCATTGGACTGCACACATTAAAATGTATTACTTCCAATAAGTTGCTTTCTAGTTCCATTTTACTAAAAACGAGGCTTTCAGTCATCTTGCCCATGTGGTATGATTTGCATGTCTCAAGTGATTCAAAATCAAGTGAGTCCAAACGGTCCATTTGCATGGAGTTTCTTCATGCATATACACCAATAGACATGGTTCGCATGTCTCAAACTTTAAAAAAAAACGAGTGAGCCCAAAGATCCATCAACATGGAGCTTCTTCATGCGTTTTATACCGATATGACTTACGTGGTAGTGCCACAAGTAGGTGGTACTATCATTACTATCTTATATCTTTTGGCATGAACATGTGTATCACTACGATCGGGATGGTACTATTCAAATAAACAGAGTAACCATTATTCTCCTTAAATGAATAACCGTATCGCGATAGAAATAATCCAATCATGTCTATGCTCAACGAAAACACCAAATAACAATTATTTAGGTTTTAATACCAATCTCGATGGTAGAGGGAGCGTGCGATGCTTGATCACATCAAGCTTGGGAAAAACTTCCAATATGTATCGCCAGCTCACCTTTAGCTAGTCTCCGTTTACTCCGCAGCCTTTTATTTCGAGTTTACTAACACTTAGCAACTGAACCGGTATCTAATACCATGGTGCTACTAGGAGTACTAGTAAAGTACACATTAACACAATGTATATCCAATATACTTCTATCGACCTTGCCAGCCTTCTCATCTACCAAGTATCTAGGGTAATTCTGCTCCAGTGGCTGTTCCTCTTATTACAGAAGCACTTAGTCTCGGGTTTGGGTTCAACCTTGGGTTTCTTTACTAGAGCAGCAGCTGAATTGCCGTTTCATGAAGTATCCCTTCTTTCCCTTGCCCTTCTTGAAACTAGTGGTTCCACCAACCATCAACAATTGATGCTCCTTGTTGATTTCTACTTTTGTGGTGTCAAACATCGCGAATATCTCAAGGATCATCATATATGTCCCTGATATATTATAGTTCATCACGAAGCTCTAGCAGCTTGGTGGTAATGACTTCGGAGAAACATCACTATCTCATCTGGAAGATCAACTCCCACTCGATTCAAATGATTGTTGTACTCAGACAATCTGAGCACAAGCTCAACAATTGAGCTTTTCTCCCTTAGTTTGCAGGCTAAGAAAATCATCGGAGGTCTTATACCTCTTGACGTGGGCACGAGGCTGAAATTCCAATTTCAGCCCTCGAAACATCTCATATGTTTCGCGATGTTTCAAAACCGTCTTCAGTGCCTCAACTAAACTATTACGTAGTTGTCAAAATGTGTATGTCAGATATTCGCAACATCCACAGACAACGTTCGAGGTTCAGCACACTGAGCGGTGCATTAAGGACATAAGCCTTCTATGAAGCAATGAGGACAATCCTCAGTTTACGGACCTAGTCCGCATAATTGCTACTATCAACTTTCAACTAAATTTTTCTCTAGGGACATATCTAAATAGTAGAACTGAAGCGCGAGCCATGACATAATTTGCGAAGACCTTTTGACTATGTTCAGGATAATTAAGTTCATCTTATGAACTCCCACTCAGATAGATATCCCTCTAGTCATCTAAGCGATTACATGATCCGAGTCAACTAGGCCGTGTCCGATCATCACGTGAGACGGACTAGTCAACATCGGTGAACATCTTCATGTTGATCGTATCTAACATACGACTCATGCTCGACCTTTCGGTCTCTTGTGTTCCGAGGCCATGTCTGTACATGCTAGGCTTGTCAAGTTAACCTAAGTGTTTCGCATGTGTTCCGAGGCCATGTCTGTACATGCTAGGCTCGTCAACACCCGTTCTATTCGAACGTAAGAATCTATCACACCCGATCATCACGTGGTGCTTTGAAACGACGAACTTTCGCAACGGTGCACAGTTAGGGGGAACACTTTCTTGAAATTTTAATGAGGGATCATCTTATTTACTACCATCGTTCTAAGCAAATAAGATGTATAAACATGATAAACATCACATGCAATCAAATAGTGACATGATATGGCCAATATCATATTGCTCCTTTTGATCTCCATCTTCGGGGCTCCATGATCATCAACGTCACCGGCATGACACCATGATCTCCATCATCATGATCTCCATCATCGTGTCTCCATGAAGTTGTCTCGCCAACTTATTACTTCTACTATGGCTACTGGTTAGCAATAAAGTAAAGTAAATACATGGCGTTGTTCAATGACACGCAGGTTATACAATAAATAAAGACAACTCCTATGGCTCATGCCGGTTGTCATACTCATCGACATGCAAGTAGTGATTCCTATTACAAGAACATGATCAATCTCATACATCACATATCATTCATCACATTCTTCTTGGCCATATCACATCACATAGCATACCCTGCAAAAACAAGTTAGACGTCCTCTAATTGTTGTTTGCATGTTTTACGTGGCTGCTATGGGTTTCTAGCAAGAACGTTTCTTACCTACGCAAAAACCACAACGTGATATGCCAATTGCTATTTACCCTTCATAAGGACCCTTTTCATCGAATCCGATCCGACTAATGTGGGAGAGACAGACACCCGCTAGCCACCTTACGCAACTAGTGCATGCCAGTCGGTGGAACCAGTCTCACGTAAGAGTATGTGTAAGGTCGGTCCGGGCCGCTTCATCCCACGATGCCGCCGAATCAAGATAAGACTAGTAACGGCAAGTAAATTGACAAAATCAACGCCCACAACTACTTTGTGTTCTACTCGTGCATAGAATCTACGCAATAGACCTAGCTCATGATGCCACTGTTGGGGAACGTAGCAGAAATTCAAAATTTTCCTACGTGTCACCAAGATCTATCTATGGAGAAACCAGCAACGAGGGGAAGAAGAGTGCATCTACATACCCTTGTAGATAGCTAAGCGGAAGCGTTCAAGAGAACGGGGTTGAAGGAGTCGTACTCGTCGTGATCCAAATCACCGGAGATCCTAGTGCCGAACGGACGGCACCTCCGTGTTCAACACACGTACAGCCCGGTGACGTCTCCCATGACTTGATCCAGCAAGGAGAGAGGGAGAGGTTGAGAAAGACTCCATCCAGCAGTAGCACAACGGCGTGGTGGTGGTGGAGGAGCGTGGTGATCCAGCAGGGCTTCGCCAAGCACCGCGAGATATGAGTAGAAAGAGAGGGGTAGGGTTGCGCCAAGAAGGAGAGAAACTCGTGTGTCTTGGGCAGCCCAAACCTCAAGTATATATAGGGGGAGGGGAGGGGCTGCGCCCCACCTAGGGTTCCCTCCCTAGGGGTGGCGGCCAGGTGGAGGGGAGAGGGAGGCGCACCAGGCATGGGCCCTAAGGCCCATCTGCCCTTAGGGTTTGCCCCCCTCCTCCCCTTAGGCGCCTTGGGCCCTTGTGAGGGGGCGCACCAGCCCACCTGGGGTGGTCCCCTCCCACACTTGGCCCATGCAGCCCTCCGGGGCCGGTGGCCCCATTTGGTGGACCCCCGGGACCCTCCTGGTGGTCCCGGTACGTTACCGATAAAACCCGAAACTTTTCCGGTGACCAAAACAGGACTTCCCATATATAAATCTTTACCTTCGGACCATTCCGGAACTCCTCGCGATGTCCGGGATCTCATCCAGGACTCCGAACAACATTCGGTAACTACATACAAACTTCCTTTATAACCCTAGCGTCATCGAACCTTAAGTGTGTAGACCCTACGGGTTCGGGAACCATGCAGACATGACCGAGACGTTCTCCGCTCAATAACCAACAGCGGGATCTGGATACCCATGTTGGCTCCCACATGCTCCACGATGATCTCATCGGATGAACCATGATGTCAAGGACTCAATCAATCCCGTATACAATTCCCTTTGTCTATCGGTACGATACTTACCCGAGATTCGATCGTCGGTATCCCGATACCTTGTTCAATCTCGTTACCGGCAAGTCTCTTTACTCGTTCTGTAACACATCACCCCGAGATCAACTCCTTGATCACATTGTGCACATTACGATGATGTGCTACCGAGTGGGCCCAGAGATACCTCTCCGTTTACACGGAGTGACAAATCCCAGTCTCGATTCGTGCCAACCCAACAGACACTTTCGGAGATACCTGTAGTGTACCTTTATAGCCACCCAGTTACGTTGTGACGTTTGGCACACCCAAAGCACTCCTACGGTATCCGGGAGTTGCACAATCTCATGGTCTAAGGAAATGATACTTGACATTAGAAAAGCTTTAGCATACGAACTACATGATCTTGTGCTAGGCTTAGGATTGGGTCTTGTCCATCACATCATTCTCCTAATGATGTGATCCCGTTATCAACGACATCCAATGTCCATGGTCAGGAAACCGTAACCATCTATTGATCAACGAGCTAGTCAACTAGAGGCTTACTAGGGACATGGTGTTGTCTATGTATCCACACATGTATCTGAGTTTCCTATCAATACAATTCTAGCATGGATAATAAACGATTATCATGAACAAGGAAATATAATAATAATCAATTTATTATTGCCTCCAGGACATATTTCCAACAGAAGTTAAAGCTGAAATTTCTATCTTGGATTCCAGTGAGTTGGAAACAAAGATAGAGGCGGAGATGCGACTTAAACAGCTTCTTCGCGAGGAGGAATTGAAGTGGGCGTTGCGAGCTAAGGTTCGCAAGATAGTACAAGGCGAGGACAATACTCAATTCTTTCATATGATTGCTAATGGGAAGCATCGTAAGAACAGAATTTTCTAGCTAGAACAAGACGAAGGGACGATAGTTGGTCAAGACAATCTGAAAGTCTACATTATCAATTGTTATAAGTAGTTGTTTGGTCCCCCGGAAGAGAATTTTGTGTCCTTAGATGAGTCTAGGGTTGAGGATGTTCCTCAACTTGAGAATGCCGAGAATGAGCTCCTGACTGCTCCTTTCTCTGAGAAAGAGGTGTTTGAAGCCATTGCACAAATGGAGAATAATAAGGCTCCAGGACCGGATGGGTTTCCGGCGGAGTTCTACAAAAAGTGCTGGCATTTTATTAAGGGTGATTTGATGCCCATGTTCCAGGAGTTTTTTGAGGGACAGCTTCAGTTGTTTAAGCTGAATTTTGGAACGATAACTCTTCTTCCTAAGAAGACAGACGCGGTTCGCATTGAGCAGTTCAGACCTATATGTCTGCTTAATGTGAGTTTCAAAATATTCACCAAGGTCGGGACGAACAGACTTACGCAGATTGCGCACTCTGTGGTTAATCCGTCCCAGACTGCTTTCATGCCTGATAGAAACATCCTTGAAGGGGTTGTTGTCTTGCATGAAACGCTCCATGAAATCCAATCAAAAAAACTTGATGGCGTAGTTTTTAAAGTGGATTTTGAAAAAGCATATGATAAAGTTAAATAGCCTTTCCTTCAACAAGCTTTGCGTATGAAAGATTTTGATCCGGCCTGGAGAAACCAGATTGATTCCTTTACGCAAAAAGGGAGTGTAGGGATTAAAGTGAATGACGACATATGTCACTATTTCCAAACACACAAGGGGCTAAGGCAAGGAGACCCGATGTCATCGATCCTATTTAACATAGTGGCTGATATGCTCACTATCTTGATAGGTCGGGCAAAGGATGCAGGGCAGGTAGGTGGCCTGGTCCCACATCTAGTTGACGAAGGGATTTCCATTCTTTAGTATGCTGATGATACTATCATCTTTATGGAGCACGACTTGGCGAAAGCAAGAAACATGAAGCTGCTGTTATGCTTATTTGAACAATTATCTGGCCTCAAAATTAACTTCCACAAGAGCGAATTGTTTTGCTTTGGAAGAGCAAAGGATGACCAGGACACGTATAAACAATTGTTCGGATGTGAATTGGGCTCTTTACCGTTTACGTACTTAGGTATACCCATTCATCATCGTAAGCTGACTAACATTGAGTGGAAATGCATCGAGGATCGCTTTGAAAAGAAACTGAGCTGTTGGAAAGGGAAGCTCATGTCATACGGAGGACGATTGATTTTGATTAATTCGGTCCTTACCAGTATGCCTATGTTTCTCTTATCCTTTATCCAGGTTCTGGTGGGAGTCACGAAAAGGTTAGATTTCTACCGATCTCGATTTTTTTGGCAGAATGACGAGCTCAAACGAAAGTATAGGCTTGCTAAGTGGGATATAATCTGTAGGCCGAAGGACCAAGGGGGTCTAGGGATTGAAAATTTGGAAGTCAAAAACATATGTCTCCTTAGCAAGTGGCTATTTAAACTGTCGTCTAAGACGGAAGCTACTTGGGCACAGATTTTGCGTAATAAGTATCTTTATGCTAAAATCTTGGCTCAGGTAAATGTGAGGCCTTCCGACTCACCTTTTTGGAAGGGTTTGATGAGAGTCAAACAACTTTTTTCAACAAGTTAAAATTTATTGTCGGGAATGGTGCCACTATGAGGTTTTGGGAGGATACGTGGCTTGGGGAGACTCCCTTGCACTTCAATATCCTACTTTGTACAACATTGTGCGACGTAGAGAAGCCTACGTTGCAACTGTTCTACAATCCACTCCCCTCAATATTAGTTTTCGGAGGACGCTAGTTGGAAATCATTGGGAAGCCTGGCTCCACCTTGTTAGACGTTTAATGGAGGTCCGGCTGACCCAGCAACCAGATCAGTTGTATTGGAAACTTACTAAGAACGGTGTGTTCTCGGTTAAGTCTATCTATCTGGATGTCATTAACTCTAGCGTTGTCCCTTCCTCGATTCACGTTTGGAGAGTAAAGGTTCCCTTATGTATCAAAGTGTTTATGTGGTTTGTGCATAAACAAGTCATTTTGACTAAGGATAACCTGGCAAAATGCAACTGGATGGGCTCATCTAGGTGTAGCTTTTGCGATCATAACGAAAACATCAAACACCTCTTTCTCGATTGTCCGTTGGCTAAGATACTGTGGCGGTCGATTCATATTGCGTTTAATATTAATCAGCCCACCTCTATCAACATGTTATTTGGAACATGGCTTGATGGGGTTGATTCCGATACTACAAGACACATTCGTGTTGGCGTTTGTGCTTTACTTTGGGCAGTATGAAACTGCAAAAATGATTTAGTATTTAACAGATCAACAAACATTCACTTTTTGCAGGTTATCTTCAGGGCCACGGCATTCATCCGTATGTGGTCGCTACTCACTCCGACGGAGGCCAGGGAGCGTTTGGTTACTGCGTCTACCCAATGGGAGATGGTGGCGCGGGATATTTTCAACCGGTTTGGATGGCGGTCATGTAATAGGATAGGCATGTAGTGCTCCTATTGTGTTTGCCAGCCGGTTGTGGCTTTGGGTTTTCGCTCTTTCGAGCTTTTTGTTTATCTTCGCACCTCGATACTTGCCGACTTTATTACTGGACTTTATTTTTAATAATATGAGCCATATGCATCTTGCTGATGCAGAGGCTGGGGTAAACCCCCTTTTCGAAAAAAACATGGCCGGCGGAACGTAACTGTCGGACCGTCATCGAGCCGCGAGTCCAACAGCTCCTTTTCGGCGTCGTTCGGCCGACCGACCGGCTGTGTTGCTGTCGCGACTCTGACGGCTCTCTGCTGCTGCTGCTGCTGTTGGCATTGCGGTGCGTGCGTGCACTGCATCCTCCCGCTGAATGTTTGTCAGACACGGGTGGGTTCACGCACCCATTCGATTTTATTTTCCACCCGCGAAATGAAGGAAACGAACTAAAACACTAATGAAGAAGCAAGCTGAAACTTTAATGGGGTGATGAAGGAAACAATTCCTACAATATGGACGTGTTTAAAGAAAATAAGAAATCTATCTCCAGAACAGGAGGTTCACCTGGAGCAATGAGAGGTCAAATCCTACCTTGTGCAAGCTTGACTCTTTCTTTTGGAATGCGGAATGGGACACAACCTTTGATGATCACGTTCTCCATGCGCTATCTTCGTCTCTCTCTGACCATTGCCCCCTTCTGCTTGCCGAGGATAAGGGGCCGCGGAGGCCTAGGACCTTTAGATTCGAGAATTTTTGGGCGTCTATGCCCGGATTCACCGAAGTGGTCCAAAAGGCCTGGGCAGAGCCAGTTGAGCACACCGACCCTTACATTCTGCTTTTCCACAAGCTAAAGAAGACGGCCATGCGGCTCTCGGAGTGGAGTAGAGGCCTATTCTCCAAGGCTAAGATCCATCTTCACGCCACCCTATTGGTTATCCTTCGCCTTGACATTGCCCAGGAGAGTAGGCTTCTCTCCCCTGAGGAGCGTGACCTTCGTGCTCGCCTTAAGAGAAGGGTGATAAGCTTGGCCATGCTTGAGAAAGCACGCAAAAAGCAGTGTGCCCGAATCGCTAACATCAAAGAAGGAGATGCCAACACCAAGTTCTTTCACCATCGAGTCAACGCGCGGAGGAGAAAAAACCACATCCACCGCATCATGAACGATCAAGGGTGGGTAACCGAACACAAGGCCAAGGAGAAGATAATCCATGACCACTTCTCGCATGTCATGAAAAGAGGAAGTAGAAGTATGACGGACTTAAATTGGGAGGAGCTCAATCTGGAGTCGCATGACCTGCACAAGCTTGATTCGCCCTTCACTGAGGAGGAGGTCCTCGAGGCAATAAATAGCATGCCTAGCGACAAGGCCCCGGGGCCGGATGGCTTCACCGGCCTGTTCTTCAAGAAGTGTTGGGCCATTGTCAAGCTCGACCTCATGGCGGTGATCCAGTGCTTCGACTCTCTACACACAACAAACCTCCACTGGTTCAACTCTGCGAATATTGTGTTGCTTCCCAAGAAGGATGGGGCGGAGAGCATCGTTGACTTCAGGCCTATTAGTCTAATTCATGCGGTCGCCAAGCTCATCGCCAAAGTGCTCTCTAGTAGGCTTGGACCGCACATGTCCGCCCTCGTCTCCAATGCCCAAAGTGCCTTCATCAAAACACGGAGTATCCATGACAACTTCATGTCTGTTAGGAACCTTGCTCGTCGCCTACACAAGTGCAAGACCCCTTCTCTCCTGTTCAAGCTGGATATTCGCAAGGCCTTTGACTCCGTCAAGTGGGAGTATTTGCTTGACCTCCTGCGGAGGCGTGGCTTCCCTAGCAAATTTCGGGAGTGGGTTGCGGCTCTCCTTTGTTCCTCATCTTCGAGGGTTCTCTTGAATGGGGTAGCCGGCTCTCCCATCAAGCATGGCCAAGGGCTTCGGCAGGGGGACCCCATCTCTCCTCTCCTTTTTGTCATTGCCATCGACCTTTGAAGCAAATCCTCGACACGACAACTAGAAAAGGCCTTCTGCACAAGATCCGTGGGAGAGGGTTCATCGTGCGTACCTCTCTTTACGTGGACGATGCAGCTATGTTTGTTGCGCCCATCAAAAGAGATGTGGACAACCCAGTGGCCATTCTGAGGGGATTCGAGGACGTCACCGGTCTGTGCACTAACTTCCATAAGAGCTCAATGGTGTCCATTAGATGTGGCAACCTCGACTTGGACCTCATAACCCATCGGCTGCCGGGTGTTAGGGCTGCCTTTCCGCTGCGTTATTTGGGGCTACCGTTGTCAATTTGGAGGCTGAAGCTTGCTGATCTTCAATTCTTAGTGGATAAAGTGGCGAGTAAATTGACAACATATGAGGGCCAAAACATCACCACCATTGGACGCGTGGCGCTCGTCAAGTCGGTTCTCGCTTCCCAAGTCATCTACTTCATCACGCCGCTTGTCATACAAACCACCATCATGCAAAACATTGACAAACTCGAGCGGGCATTCCTTTGATCGGGATCAGATAAGACAACTGGGGCAAAGTGCAAGGTCAATTGGGACACTGTCAGTAGGCCGCTTGACCATGGTGGGATTGGGGTCCTAAACACCTTCAAGTTTGCGCGGGCCTTGCGTCTGCGGTGGCCTTGGTATGAGTGGAAGGAGCCCACAAAGCTGTGGGTTCGAGGTGGGAACCCGCGTGATGAGGGTGACCTAAATTTTTTCTACGCATGTACCACCATCACGGTTGGCAATGGTGCGCGGACACCTTTTTGGGACTCTCCTTGGCTTCTGGGTCGCAAGCCCAGAGACATCGCTCCGCTCATTTATGAGGCTTCCTCGCGGAAGCGCTGGAAGGTGCGGGAGGCTCTCAAGGAGAGCGCGTGGATTCTCAAAATCAGGCCACCTACACTAGCCTCCATTGAGCATGTTTCACAATTCTTCACCCTATGGACGCTGCTCCAAGAGGTCCACCTTGATGAGCTTGCCACGATGACATCCTTTGGAAGCACACGGCTTCCGGGAACTACTCCACGGCCTCCGCGTACAGGGCGCAGTTTTTGGGCTTGGTCCTCTCCCCCATGGACCAAATGGTTTGCAAGGTTGGGCCCCTCCGAAAGTCAGGTTCTTTGCTTGGCTCGCGCTTCAAGATAGGATCTGGACTGTAGACAGATTGCAGAGGCGAGGCTGGCCAAACTGTGGCCCTTGTCCCTTGTGCAGAGGGGTGCAGGAATGCGGTCCCCATCTATTCTTCAGATGCCGCTTCACCCTCAGGCTCTGGAACATGGTGATTCAGAAGCTCTGCATCCACGACGTGGACACGTCCACATGGCACTTGTACGACTCCATCAAGGAATGGTGGGCGAGTTTGAGCGCCGAGGGCACCGCCAACCGAAAAGCGAAGGCTTCGATAACCATGTTGGTTTCATGGGTGATCTAGAATGAGCGTAATGCAAGGGTGTTTAGACACAAGAGTGCCCCTCCGCATGTTTTTCTAAACAATGTGATCGAAGAGTCTAACCTTTGGGTTAAAGCTGGGGCGAAAAAATTAGGGTCTTTCTTATTGCGAGAGTAATTGACATGCCGTTTCTTGGCACTGTGTTGTAACAAACTCTTTCTCCTCCTCATTTAATATATGAGGCAAATCTTTTGCCTCCGTTTCAAAAAAAATGGTGATGTATGTTCTGTCTTAAATAGAAACTAAGTAGTACAGTAGGAGTACACGTTATGTGATTAGAAATGACTTAGGCCCTTCCCAATGCTCCATGGTGTACAGGTGCTTAGCATGCCACATCGGTAAAAAAATCTGATGTGGCATGATAGTTAAGAAGAGAAAGAATATTTTGGTGACCCCAAAAAGAACCAATGCCAAGCGTGCTGACCTATACAAAACAGTTGAATGAAAGAAGTTTGCCCTATGCATGGGAGAAAGCTTAGCAACAACAAACTAAGCACCTATGCATTGCGAACTTCAGTTGCTTAGCTATTTAATGCTCTTGGCACCCCATCTAAGCACCAATGCATTGGAAGTAGCCTTAGTAGATGCTCTAAGCAGGCAGACATGCATGCACACGCATTGAACACGATCTACTCCAATAATAAGGGCCTGTTTGGTTCCAGTAAGTCACCTGACTTATAAGTCAGGTGACTTAAAACCAATGACTTATAAATCACGCCTGTTTGATTGTCACCTTACTTATAAGTCACCTGACCACACCTTTTCACCTTCTTTTTTTATGTAAAGGTGGTGGGACCCACGCAAAAGGGGGTGACTTGTAAGTTTTAAGTTGGGGTGGAGCAACTTATGACTTATAAGTTGGGGTGACTTATAAGTTGGGTCTGTTTGGCAAAATAAATCACTTTTTTCACTTTTCGACTTATGAGTTGGTGACTTATTTGGAACCAAACATGCCCTAATGTATTCTATTTGCATCCTTGCGTGACGCGTGCGCGTCGGCGGCGCCTAATAATTTAGGCGCCCTCCTCTCAATGACACGCACACACACGTGTGGGCCATCCATGCCTTGCCTTGACCGCCATTAATTAATCAATTAATTTACTTCCTTTTTTCGGTTTATAAGACTTATCTCAAAATTTTAGTTTTCCCGTTTTTTTAAAAGGCTTAATTTGGTTGTTTTCCATTACATATTCAGATTTCAAGGTGCATTAAATCATTACATGCAAGTATTAAAAGAAAATTGATCAATGCATGTGCTTTATGCATGCATGCACTATAATTAATGCATTGGTAAACATAATTGTTTGAGGAAAACAAGCGCATCAATTGAGTGGTTTTGCAAACTACAAAAATTATTTCACCACTCATCATCTACCTTGGTTGATGAGATTTTTGAATTAACCCCTATAAACCGGAAAGAAGGGAGTACAATGCAAACATTCATCATTTCATACACCATACACAATGACAGTACATCTCGTTGGCAAATCCTACTCCTAGCTAGCAAAATCGATTGCACAATCATGTACTAGCAAGTCTAAATCTAATAGGAGTGGGCAAAGCCTTAACAATGGATCAGCCGTAGATGATGTGACGATGCAATGGATTAGCTAGGTGGTCCTTTTCTTCTTCTCCATCGAAGTTGGACCATCCATGCATGGACTGGACAGATCCACCCCCCGTACACATTTCATGTGAATTAGTCGTCTCAAGATCATGGCAACAACTAGCGATTCTGGCGGCTAGGTGCTCGACGTTATGTCTGTCGGCCCGCTGTCAACTGGCGATTCTGACGGCTCGTGTCCGGCGGGCGCCTTGTCTGTTTGACCGACCGTGTTGTTGTGAGCCTGGAGGAGGATTTGCTGGCTAATTCCATGCTAGGTTTGGGCTGGTGTCAGAATGCACTGGCTCGATCTCGATCTGAATGTTGCTATTGCGTGGCCCGCATCCTTCCAGTTCCAGCCCAGTGTTCCGGCGATGGCTACGCTCCTCCTTGGCTCAATTGGCCATGTTTGGTCAATTTCCTCATCAGTCTTAAGGGGTCAATTTGCACATGTTTCTTCCAGTTCCACGCCACCTTATCAGCCACAACAACATGGCACGTATGCACCTACGTCCGGAGAGAGAATGCGGTGTCGATGAGACCGTCTCTTGGCGACCTGTTCAGCGTGACACCTACGTGGCCGGCGGAATGTAATTGCCGACCGACCGTGTTGCTCAGCGTGTTTTTTTTAGAGAAAAGGCATGAAGCCCGACTTCAAATTACTGAAGCCAACAGCATACTTTTCCAAGGAAAAGAGATCAAACTCTCCGGGGAATCCATGTCTGATTGGGTATGTATAATGTGTACATTGATTTGGGACAATGGAAATGGAATGCCACCAACGGAGGACGTGTAAAATCTAGTGCCACGGAAGCTTGGAAAGATCAAGGATGAGATGGATATCGATGCATGCACCGTATCCCTATGGACAGCAGAAGGCCGGGTAGTACGGTCGTGTGAATGTGATGTTGATCTGAATCTCAATCATCTCGTCATGCATCCAGTGCGTGCGAAAAGGAAACCACGAGCGGCACGGGTACATGTGGCCACGTACCAAGAGACCGACGCACATGCCACATGTGGCCACGTACGCCCGTACGCGTGCGCCGGCCGGCGGCCCGGCTCCATGGATAGATTGGTGGAATTCTCTTTACCTTGCCACGCAAGAACATCCATGCATGGTCCATCTGCCTGCATGTTTCCAAGAACATGTCATATATACTCCACCACGTAGCAGAGATCGATGAAACAAAGTGGTGAGAGATCAAATTACATGCCGATCGAACGAATGAGGAGGTCCATGGATGGGGTTGAGAGGAAGAAGATGCACTTGTCGCCATGTCTGTCGTTGGTAGCCATATATATATATGCTGCCCCCACAGCCCACGTGATGTGATGGCAGGTTAATTAGCTAGCCCGGGCCATCCGTCCATCTAACCATTCGCCGGCCGAGGCCCTTTTTTTTTCCTTTTTGCTGCCACCATGTGTTGGAGTACTCTCCACATTCGGTTATTTAGGCGATTATTTTCCAAAAAGAAAAGAGAAGAGAGAGTTATACATAATTAACCATTTTCCTAAAAAAACATTTTCCTTTTCTTTTTCTCAATAATATGCCCTCTGATTTATGTGAATCTTCAGTCCTGGATAAAGTACACAGGGCAGGCACCCAACTCCAAAATTTAAGATTTAGGTTGAGCTGATGACGTGGAGAAGAGAAAATGGATTTGTTTTTCCACAACAGCTAAAGGCCAGCCAACTGAATTTAGTTTTGGGGTCAGTGGATTTCGTTTTTAGAAGGAAGAAGGAAGCGCCGAGGGAGAGGAAGAAGGATATGGTGAGTCCGCCAACACCGGGGAAGAAGCAACCCCACTATCTATGTTAGGGTGACAGGTGCAGGTTCACCGCATAAGCAACCCCACTATCTATCTTAGGGTGGCGGGTGCAGGTTCACCGGGGATTTTTGGGTGGTCGCCGGCCTTAGGGGGATGTCCGAGGGGAAGGGGGAAGCACAACTATTTCGGGAAGGGCGGGACGGCGAGGCGGGCGTGGCAGCAAGCGGTTGGGCCGGAACTAGATCGGTGGTTCCAGAAAGAAGATACACAGTGAAACTGTTTGGAGGTTGAGGAATCTAATCTAGCCATCCATCTTGCATCTGACGGCTCATACAAATCAACTGACCCAAATTTATTTTTCAGTCGCCTGGCATCTGACCATTCCCATATTTTTCCCACTAAGAAATGGCTTTCTTTCTAAAAACAGATTGGTTAGTAACAAGCAAATACGCGGTACTGGTTTGTATTCACAATAAGATGGAGAGGTTGTCACTACCAAAACTTGTCCGGTTGAGAAGTTCAGCATGCAATTTATCGTTTTATTAAACTTGACATACTGAATCCGCATTTTTCAGTAAGTTTGAAGACAAAATATGCATTAAATAATTGAGCAATTTCCCACTAACTTCAATCCAGAAAGCAGAAGATATGAACATGATAATCATGATAAATGAAGCAAGTAACACAGTGGTGTAACTAGTCATGCAATTTGGTACATAACATACGAACATCATATCCATGTAAATTGATACAAGTAGTAGATCGGATACAAACCCTGTCAGAACAGAGAAAAACACATACGGTGTGTCGTTTGCCATGTCATCGAGGATGTCGTTGACGTTGGGGAAATAGTTGTCGTTGGGGCACTCGTCGCCGAGGATGTCGTCATTCGCAGCTAGGATGAACAAAGATCTAGCAGTCGTGCAAGGACACAACCCAAAAACCTGATCGCACCCCTCACACACCGGAACACAAGAGGTGGGGTTTTGGTGGCTTGTTGTCTCACCTCGCGGTGCACGCCAAGAAGCGAGATAGAAAAACGGTAGACAGCGCAACACTTGGAACAAGAAGGCAATTGCTTCGGGAGAGATTAAGCGACTTATATCTAGAGAAGAGGAGCGGCCACTCTTATAGACTCCACGCAGTGAAAGCGAGACCGGAACACTAATTTCTAATCGAAACTGAAACAGTAATGACATCAATCGGAAGCTAAATCGAAACACCAATGTCTAAATAAAACTAAATCAACACTGACATCAATTAGAAGATGAACGGAAATATTGACACCCATTCCATTCGATTTTCCATGCACGAAATGAAGGAAACGAAACCGAAAAACTAATGGAGAAATGAAGCTGAAACTTTAATGCGGAGACGAAGGAAACAGTCCGAACTATTTGGGTTGTTCTTCAGTAGCGCAAAATAATTCATTTTTTCTTTTCATGCATGAACGGGCCATATGGCCTATGGTGGGATTTTACTGGGAATAATTGGGCATCACAAATTGGCTAAAACCCAATAATTCCAACAGCATGTACGTGCTCAAAGAAAACCATAGCTTGCTACTACTGAACACTAAATCGTGATGTACGTTATGTCTTAAATACAAGTTATGTGATTAGGAATGGCTTAGTAGTAGATGTTCCAAGCACATGCACACGCATTGAACACGATTATTTAGGGATCGTGGGCCATCGATCCCTAAGCTTACCTTGACCGCCAATAATTAATTAATTTACAATGCAAGCATGAAGCATCCATCATTTTATATACTTGTTACTATACAGAATGACAGTACATATCGTTTCCCAATCCTGTTCCTAGCTTGCGACTTGCGAGAGAACCGATGGCACAACTATGTAGCATGTCTAAATCTAATAGGAGTACGCAATTAGCAATAGTAGATTAGGCATAGATGTGACGATGCAAGTATTAGATAGCTAGGTGGTCCTTTTCTTCTTCTCCATCAAACTTGGACCACCCACTAGGCCACAACTCGACCACTTCCATCCATCCATGGACAAATGAATAAACTTGGACCATCCATCCATCCATCCACCCCCATACCCATTGCCACCATACCACCTCATCCGATCCTGCCCTGCATTGCCTATGAATAAGTATTTTATTCATTGTCATTGTTACACATGTCGTCTCAAGATCATGGCAACAGCAAAACGCATGCTTCAGATAAGATATTTATCCTAATTGCGTACAGATAATGTGCGTGCCTAATTGGGTCCTGCTATCTGCGTGCTTAATTAATTCGGTTTTGCTAATCATCAGTTACTTAACATTGTCAAATTCTGGTGTCCCCATCTTAATTAGAACTACTATATATGATCAGGTTCTCTGAAACTTATAACACATTGGACATGGAGTTTGTGAGCTCAGGTTCACATGCACTCTTTGCTATAGTAAACTTATAACATTTTTTGAAGTAGAAATATAAGTACTTCAGGAGGACACAGATCGTTTTTTGCTAAAGGACCCGATGGGGATGGGCGAGAGCCCTGGCGGCGACACGCCGGACGGTCTGCCCTGTGCCCTGCCGTCCTCCCTCCGGCCACCCTCTCCCCCACCACCAGCCACCAGCACAAATCATACTCCATCGGATTCTTCCCTTGGCTGTCGACCCGACGGCTCCTCCGGTGCAATGGCGGCTTGCAGCAACGCCAGGGGGTTCAAAGTGGTGGCGCGTCCAGGTAAGGCCTTCCATGATGTCGTCCTTTCTTCCTTCCTCTCTGGCGTCTCTTTTGACCCCGTCTTCTTCCCGGCCCACTCTGGGTCGCCCCGCCGGCGGTGAGCCCTCCCTTTTCTGCCACCCCATCTCCACCCTCATGTCGTACGTCTTCTGCGCGCGCCCCGCCCGTCTTGTCACTACGCAGGTCGAAAACCTGGTTTCTCTGTCCAAGTTGCTAGCCCTGCCATCGCTGGCTTCATGGCAACATCCAGCGTCGGCAGCGCGGCAGTCGTGTGGCTCGGGTTGCACCTGTCCCTTGCGGATGCGCGGGCCGGTGGTCATGCGGATCCTCACGGATGCCCCGTCTTCCCCACCTACCGCCATTAAGCTGTGAGTTACAGGGCATGGGCGGTGCCCTATAGCCTTTTGTCCCGCCATCGCCCCCTACCCCTAGGTCCTGTATGCTTGTCCTGCTCCCCCGGCCCCATCCCGAGTACATTTCGGCCCTCGATTGGCCAGGGCTTCCTAACGGTCTGCAGGGTACAATCCAGCTGCTCCACAGGACGAGTCTGGCGCCCCCGCTACAGCGATCCAGGAGGAAAACACGGTTCTCCCCTCTGCGGGCGCTGCACGCATTGACTCCGATGGGGTAGAGAGAGGAAGACGATGCAGACGTGAGCATTCAAGAAGGGGATGACGCCCGCTGATGCCGCCGTCGTTGGTCTGACCAAGGCCAGACAGTGATTTCACCATGGCACACACGCTCCACCTCCGACAGGGGTGTGACTAGATGCGAGAACACCTGCTGCACCACCACCACGGATCGCCGAACCCTAGTTACCCACAAATGTCATGAGCTTTGCCCACAAGCACCGCGACAAACCATCAATAAGGTCGTCACCCTGCATGATTGCATCCATGCACTGCATTGGTCATCGAAATGCACGGCCCTGTACCTACTCACAACCCCTACGAACAGGGGCCTCCAGCGACCGGTTTGCCTGAACACCACTGGATCTGGGAACCAGAGGCACCAAGTTGGGAAAAAGGGAAAGGAGGAGAAGCGGAGCATGCATGTCCACAACCAGTGCCCCCTGCACCAACGACGGATGGCCATACCACCCGTCCTTCCCTCCAACCTTCCCCACGTCACCCCCTGCAATGCCCCACCACAGCCGCCAGCCCATCTGCATGTGAAACCAACACGGCCACCTGCCTAACAAGGAAGGGATCCGGGTGTTCCGAGAGCCACCGTCGAAGATAAACCTCTAGGGAGCAATGCCCAGCACTGCCTGTTGACCTCGTCGTCCACGCAGCTGCTTCGGCCAACTTGCCACACCCACCTTCTTGGGCACGCTCCGCCACCTCGCAGCCCGCCATGCGCCAGCCAAGCTCGCACCCATCACCGCGCCGGCTAGCCGCCACAGACCACACCCACGCGACATTCCATCCCTTCAGTGTCGGTCCGCGCCAGCCCCTCCGTGCTGGGATACGAGAAAGCCCAGCCACCACTGGTGCCGGCCAGACTTCACCCGAACGCACCCTCTGGCAGCGGTGAGAAAGGAGGCGGGTGAGGAGTACCCATGTGTTTAGTACAATTACTTGAAATGCGTTTGGGTAATATCCTTTCCGATTGGGCATGGCTCCAACCATTCCTGGGGCCGCCAATTAGTCAACCATAGACATATTTTAGTTAGGCTTCCCATCACCACACGGAGTTGAGACGGCAGCGGTTGGGAGATTTTTCTTTTCTAGTTTAGCTAAACGTCAACATGGCAATGGGTACCTGCAACCCGCGACCCCGGTGAATAAAAACCCTATTAGGGTAAGGGTTTGGGATAAATAAATACCTATGGGTTTATAAATGGAAAAAATTGTACCAATCGGGTAAGCCAGGTATGGGTATGGGTATGGGAATGCAATATACCCGCGTACCCGCGTACCCATGTATATAGCTGGATATTGTTTAGTGCCATCTATTTCGAGCTTATTGCTATCCATTTCTGAAAATTAATATCATTCTTTTTATTCCATCGTGCAAGAAATCATCATCTATATGTGCTCAAATGCTAAAATGTGGTATATATGTACTGAAATGTTGAAGTATACATGCTGAAATGTTGGGTACATATGTGTAAATGTTGAAAAATACATGATGAAGTGTGAATTGGGTAAGATGATCGAGACGGGTATTTTAACACGCAGGTATTACCCGCACCCGACCGGGTACGGGTATGGGAACAGTTTGAAACCCGATGTGCGGGTACGGTACGGGTATGGGCAAAAAAATAATGAGATGGATACGGGTTTGGGCGGCCATTACCCGCACCCGAACCCGGTAGGTGCCATTATGAGCTAAACGTTTTGCCTACTAATCCATACGATCTTATGTGAAGTAGTACTGAATTGGGGTTATCAAACCAAACTATGGTTGTCGGGTGGCGCTTATGGGTTGTTATTTATTTGGACGCTTATGGCCTCTTAGGGACACACTACGTACTCTAGTGATTTAAACGCTTTTATATTTTGTTGAGCACGTCATATTGCATGTATATCGTTTCTTTTACACCAAACCCACATCTTTAGTTTTCCCTGTATAGATTAAGATAAAGGCTCACTTTGTACATCATATATACGTGCACATTGCACATGATCAATACATTGTGTATTGCAATAAGCTCTTACATATTTCTTTATAGAGGGACATGCTTCCACAGGAATCTGGTGGTAATCAACGCGAGCGTTTTAATTTGCGACCTGATCATTGTGCCTCGTAGTATGTCGGTCCGCTGTCGAGTGGCGATTCTGACGGCTCCTGTCCGGCCTGGGCGCCTTATCTGTTTGACCGACCGTATTGCTGTCGATGTACGCACTCCAATGGAGAGGACCATAGGTAGAGTCTAGAGGAGGGTGTGCTGTCCAGTCCGTCGCCTCTCGATCGATATTAGCAGGTGAATCTGCACATGTTTCTTCAACAAGGAACATACTTCCCCCGCAAAAAAAAAAGAAAAAAAACAAGGAACATACTTGTCTCTCTGATTGGCCTTGTTCTTGGTATTTTTTGGAATTTCGAATGTACGCACGTATGCCACAGCAAACTGGCCAGAGTCAGGAGAAGGAATGTGGTGCCGATGAGACCCTCTTCTCGACGACCTGTCCATCGTGGCGGGTATCTGTCGGAC
Organism: Triticum urartu; assembly: GCF_003073215.2. Taxonomy (NCBI): domain Eukaryota; kingdom Viridiplantae; phylum Streptophyta; class Magnoliopsida; order Poales; family Poaceae; genus Triticum; species Triticum urartu. The sequence continues at coordinate 746,513,208 of NC_053023.1, forward strand.
CGTCGTGGAGCCACGATTCCGACGGCTCTTCTCCGCGTAGCTCGACCGGCCGACCGCGTTGCCATCGCGACTCTGACAGCTCTCCGATGTTGATGTTGCTGATGCTATTGGCTATTGCGGTGCGTGCGTGCAGTGCTTGCATCCTTCCCGACTTGGCCGGCCGTCCCCTCCGCTGAATCTTTGCTCAGAGAATGTGCATGCTCTGCACGTGCTTTTCCAAGGAGTGAACAGAAATCAAACTCTCTCCGGTGAATCTCGATGCGCACATTGATCTGGATCTTGGGAATCTCTGATTCGCAAGGCAGGAGAAGCAGAGCAAGCAATAGCATGGATCGATCCTCACAAAGCCGAGGAATTTGTAGATGCGTGCGTCGAACCCACTGCTATGCCCTTCTCTGCTCCCAGATTTGATCAGCCATAATGCAATGCTGGCACATAGATAGATGATGACCATGGAATCTCGATGCGCCAGCGATGGAGGACGTGTAAAAGCCAGCACCACTTAAGCAAAGGCATCTGGTAGGTACCTTGGAAGTATGGATCAAGGATGGCATGGATATCGATCGATGCATGCGCCGTTTGGATAGCAACGGTAGTACGGCGGTGTGATGTTGATCTGAATCTCGTCTCGTCCTCATCCAGTTCGTGCGAAAAGGAAGCTAGGAGCGGCAAGGGTACGAGACCGACGCACATGCCACATGTGAGGACGTACGCCGGTACGCGTGCGCCGGCCGGCCGGCTCCATCGATAGATCGACCGGTGGAACTCTCAGCCTATCATTGCCAATTGATTTTTTTTTTCGAAACGGAGGCATAAGATTTGCCTCATCTATAAGTAAGGGGAGAAAAGAGTTTAGAGTTTTACAGGACCCCCATACAAACGGCATGATAATTACTCACACAACATAATAGTCCCTAACTTCTTGGCGCCAGCGGCAACCCATAACTTTGCCTCCTCAATGATGGTTTGGAGGAGGACATGGGGTGACGCAAATTTTTGTCGAAAAACCCTAGCATTCCGCTCGTTCCAGACGGTCCACAAGGTGAGCATGGTGAGGGAGGCCATGGCTCGCCCATTTGGGGTTCGGTTGTCGGTCCGCTTGTCCCACCACGCCATGACAGTATCATCAAGATGCCAATTGGGGAGGTTGGCATGAGGTAACCCAACCTTCTCGATGATAGATCTCCAAAGCCTAAGCGAGCCCAAGAAAAAGCGCCTTGTACGCTGTGGCCGCCGAGTAAATCCCATCGTTTGCGTGCTTCCAAGTAATGCCGTCCTCGGCTTGGACATCAAGGGGGAAGTCATGAACAAGCATCCAAAGGGTGAAGAATTCGCTAATGTGGCAAATGGTGACATTAGTATTGGGATTGATTTTAAGAATCCACGCATTGCCATTGAGGGCTTCACGCACCTTCCAATTCTTTTTCATCGAGGCCTCAAAGATTAATGGTGCAATATCCTTGGGCTTCCGTCCAAAAAGCCAAGGAAAGCCCCAGAATGATGTTTTTGCACCATCCCCCACGGAGATAGTTGTAGAAGCGTAGAAGAACTCGAGATCCTCGTCAGTTCAAGGGTTCCCAAAACCCATCCAAGGCTTTTGGGACTCCTTCCACTCATACCACAGCCACCGGAGACGTGACGCCCGCGAAAAATTGTCAGTGTTAAGCACCCCTAGACCCCCATACTCCTTTGACCTACAAACTGTTTTCCAGTTGACTTTGCACTTGGCTCTCGTTGTCTTGTCCGTGCCGGACCATAGAAAGGCCCACTCCAACTTATTCAGATTGTTGAGCGTGCCCGGCGGCACGATGAGAGGCGTGATTGAGAATACCGCTTGGGATGAGATGACCGACTTGAAAAGCGTCGTGCGGCCGATTGTGGTGATATTTTGGCCATCCCAAGTGGCCAATTTGCCCGCCGCCTTGTTCTCAAGGTATTGGAAATCCACCTTTCTAAGATGCCACACCGAGAGAGGCAAGACTAAATATTTCACCGGGAAAGAATCCCGAGCTGCCGGCAAATTCTGAAGGGCGTGCCCAAGATTACGATGGTTGCATCGAATTGGCACAACGGAGCTTTTCTGAAAGTTGGTGCATAGGCCTGTCGCCTCCCCAAAGCCTCGTAAGATGGAAGCAAGATTGTCAACGTCCCTTTTGATGGGGGCAAGGAAGACGACTGCATCATCCGCGTAAAGGGAGGTTCTAACCGTGGGCCCCGCCCACGGATCTTGCGCAGGAGGCCTTCCCGAGTTGCCAGGTCCAGAATCTTATGCAGTGGGTCAATCGCGATGACGAAAAGCAACGGGGAACAAGGGCCCCCCTGTCTGAGCCCCTTCCGGTGCTTAATGGGAGGGCTGGGGATCCCATTCAGGAGAATACGTGATGAGGACAAGGATAGGAGCACGGCAATCCAAGCCCGGAACCTATCCGGGAACCCCATCCGCTGGAGGAGATCTGAAAGGTAGCCCCACTTGACGGAGTCAAAGGCTTTTTTTATGTCCATCTTGAAGAGCAGTGCAGGTGTCTTGCACTTGTGCAACCGCCTAGCAAAATTCCGAACGCACATAAAATTGCCATGTATGTTGCGCCTCTTTATGAAAGCATTTTGCGCGTTGGAGACGAGGTGATCCATGTGAGGAGCAAGCCGAAGTGAAAGGACCTTGGCGATTATTTTGGCGATGGCGTGGATGAGACTGATAGGTCTGTAATCAGAGATGCCCTCTGCACCCTCCTTCTTGGGCAGCAAGACCACATTGGCGGAGTTCAACCATTGCAAGTTAGAGGTGTGGAGGGAGTCGAAGCGTTGGACAACTCTCATGCCCGTAAGCTTGACGATGCTCCAACACTTTTTGAAAAAGCCAATTGATCTTCACCTTGCCACGCATGCATGCATGATGCATCAAAACGGTCCATCCATCTGCATGCATGCTTCCAGGAACATGTCATGTCAGATTACAATGAGCATGCAGCCGTCCGGGCTGCCTGTTCCATGCATACGCAGCAGAGATCGATGAAATGAACGGGTCAGATCACAATTACATTTCCTATTAAAAAAGGACTACAGTTGTAGAGAAAGATTTGATTCAACACAATTCTATTAAGGGCGTCCAGTGCCATATATATGATTACATGCATGGCCTTACGTACAACCCTAATATCAAAGCTAATAGAGAGAGATAAAAGAGAACGTGGGCTAGATAACTATACATGCATGGCACATGCATAATGTCATTCAACATCCCCCCTTTCCAAAGTCGAAGCGTCATTGCTGACAAATGCAGAGACTGAACCGAAACTCCTTGAACATGGATGTCGGCAAGCCTTTCATCATGATGTCCGCAAATTATGGGGTCGTCTCGTTAAGGCGGTGAGGTTAGGTTTCTTGTCGAGATTTGGTGTCAGGTGTTGCTGATGTTTTCAAGGGGTTCAACGGCGACAACTGGAGTCGCCGCTCCAGGGTGCTGGTCCTTATTAGGGCACATGCGTGCAGACTTGTCGACTGTCATTGATAAGGTCAAGCCGACTCCGGTAGGGGAGCAGCAACAACGGCACACCGACGGTTCGTTCCGGTGGTGGTAGTGGTCATTCGGTGTTCTCAGAATCTCGATGTATTTTTTATTATGTTTTAAGTGTTTTGTACTTTGGATGAACTTTGATAATAGCTCTAGATTGCAAAGGATGATTCTCTTCATAATTATCATGATCCTTATGTCTAACGCTTGATGACACTTTTCATAGGGAACGTGATATTTCCGTCCAAACAATGATCCTATGTGTAATTAACGTGATCTCCCGTCTAATGAATGATACTCTTCATAGTTAACATGAAATCAACAAATGCACGAGACCAAACCAAGTCATGACGTACCATCAAAACTGCAGACCTCCTTTAAGTAGGAGAGATGTGCACTACTGATTACTGTAATATATTAATTTTGCAGACAAGCTACTAAATTGTTTTTCATCACACCAAATCATAAATATAGTCTTTTCATCATAGGGGTTTTTGTCCCAGCTGGGGTCAGACGAACCGGGACCAATGGCATATGCACCCTTTGGTCCCGGTGAGTGAACCGGGATTAATGTCCTATCCTAGCCTCAACTAAAGTCTTGTTTTCTACTAGTGCAGACCTGCCTATCCTTGTACTCTATAGTCTATACGATACTGTCAAGTGCCAGCACGGGCAGGCGCTTATGATCTCTGTGGTGTTAATCAACGTGTGTGCCGTAATTTTGCGACCTGATCATTGTGCCTTGTACGTGCTCGACGGTATGTCTGTCGGTCCGGTCAGCTGTCGACTGGACGGCTCCTGTCCGACGGCGCCTTGTCTGTTTGACCGTACTGTTGTGAGCCTAGAGGAGGATCTGCTGTCCAGGCCTATCCAATTCCAAGCTTGGTGTCGCCTACGTGCTCGGCGGAATGTAACTGCGGGATCGTCTTCGAGCTCGAGCCGCGAGTGCGACGGCTCCTTTCCGGCGTCGTTCGGCCGACCGACCGTGTTGCCGTCGCGACTCTGACAGCTCTCTGCTGTTGCTGTTGGCACTGCGGTGCGTGCACTGCATCCTTCCGCTGGCTGAATGTTTGCTCAGCGTGCTTTTCAAAGGAACAGAGATCAAACTCTCCGGGGAATCTATCTCTGATTGGTTATGTAATGTGCGCATTGATTTGGGACAATTCAAATGGGATGCGCCAACGGAGGACGTGTAAAATCTAGTGCCACGGAAGCAAAGATAGTTGGGTAGGTAGGTAGCTTGGAAAGATCAAGGATGAGATGGATATTGATGCATGCACCGTATCCCTATGGACAGCAGAAGGCCGGGTAGTACGACCGTGTGATGTTGATCTGAATCTCACTCATCTCGTCATGCATCCAGTGCGTGCGAAAAGGAAAGGAAACTAGGAGCGGCACGGGTGGGTTCGCTCTTAGTACCAAGAGACCGACGCACATGCCACATGTGACCACGTACACCGGTACGCGTGCGCCGGCCGGTTGAATCCATGGATAGATCGGCGGAATTCTTTTCACCTTACCACGCATCAAGATGCATCAAACATGGTCCATCTGCATGCATGCTTCCAGGAACATGTCATGGTCTCGGTTGCCTGTTTCATATATACTCCACTATGTAGCAGAGATCTACGAAACGAACTGGTGAGAGAGCAAACTGCAAGTGCCGATCGAAGGAGGGGGTCCATGGATGGGGTTGAGAGGAAGAAGATGCACTTGTCGCCATGTCTGTCGTTGGTAGCCATATATATGCGCTGCCCCCCACAGCCCATGTGATGTGATGGCAGGTTAATTAGCTAGCCAGGGCCATCCGCCGATCTAACCATTCGCCGGCCGTGGCCCTTCTTTTTTCTTTTCTGCTGCCACCATGTGTTGGAGTGCTCTCTACATTCGGTTACTTAGATGATTTTTCGCAAAAAGAAAAGAAGAAGAGAGAGTTATACCCAGTTAATATTTCTTTTTCTTATTTTTCTTCTTCTCAAAAATATGTCCTCTGATTTATGTGAATCTTCAGTCCTGGATGAAGTACACAGGCTAGGCACCCAACTCCAAAATTAAAGATTTAGGTTGAGTTGATGACGTGGAGAAGAGAAAATGGATTTGTTTTTCCACAACAGCTAAAGGTCAAGCTACTGAATTTACTTTTCAGGTAAGTAGAAATTCGTTTTGAGAAGGTAGATAAGGAAGCGCCGTGGGAGAGGAAGAAGGATACGGTGAGGCCACCGACACCGGGGAAAAAACAACCCACTATCTATGTTACGGTGGCTGGTGCAGGTTCACCGGGGATTTTGCGGGGTGGCGAGGCTGGCGGGGTAGCCTAATTGACGTTGTAACCATTCCCTTATTTTTTTCACTAAGAAATGCCTTTTTTTTTCTAAAAGCGGATTGGTTAGAAACAAACAAATACAATGTACTGGTTTGTATTCACAATCAGATGGATAGGTTGTCACTACCAAAACTTGTCCGGTTGAGAAGTTCAGCGTGCAACTTATCGTTTTCTTTAACTTCACAGACAGAATCTGCACTTTTCTGTAAGTTTAAAGTCGAAATAGGTGTTGAATGATTGAGAACGTTCCATTAATTTTAATCCAGAAGAACAGAAGATAATACATGATAATCATGATGAGAGATGCAAGTAGCACAATGATGTTAACTAGTCATGCAATTTGGTACATAACATACGAATGTCATATCCATATTGATACAAGTAGTAGACCGTACACAAACCCTGTCATAAGAGAGAAGAACAAACGTTGTACGGTGGAAAAAAAGGTGCAGGTGCGTCTTTGCCATGTCACCAAGGAGGCCATCAACCTTGGAGAAGTAGTTGTCGTCGGGAACTCGTCGTCGAGGAGGTCTTCGTTCGCAACCACAAGGAACAAATATCTAGCAGTCACGCAAGGACGTACCACAAAAACCTGAGCGCGCCACTCACGTACCGGATCACAAGAGATGAGGTTTTGAAGGCCCGTTGTCTCACCTCACAGTGCACGCAGAGATGCGGGATAGAAAAATGGTAAACGACTCAACGCTTGGAATAGAAGGTAGGTCTCTTTGGGAGAGACCAAGTGGCTTATATCTAGAGAAGAGAAGCGACCTCGAAGTGGAAGCTAAGGCTGGTTATAATGGCAAGTATCATAGACTAGTATTATGCATATGATACTATATCCGTAGTGCATAGTATCATATGTTAGTATCATAAATGATTTCATTTATTGTCATGCATGACACATAGTAGCACACCATTTAATATGATACGGTATCATGATATGATACTCAACTCTCTCTTTGTTCATTTAATTTTATGCCACATCATTAAATTTGCCTAGTTGGCATGCATGATACTATCTATGATACTTCCATTATGACCAGCCTAAATCGAAACACTAATGTCTAGGCAAAACTGAGACAGCGATGACATCGATCAGAAGATGAATGGAAATATTCACACCCGTTCGATTTCATTTTCCACGCACGAAATGAAGGAAAAGAAACCAAGACACTAATGGAGAAATGAAGTTGATACTTCAATGGGGAGATGAAAGAAACAGTCACAACTATTGTATTTGCTTTCGTTCTTCACTAGCACAAAACAATTCAGTTTTTTCCTTCTCATGCATGAACGTGCTATATGGGCCTATGGTGGGATTTTACAGGAATTATTGGAGAGCTTGTTACTACTAATAACTAAATCGTGGTGTACATTCTGCCTTAAATAGAAACTAAGTAGTACAGTAGGAGTACACGTTATGTGATTAGGAATGGCTTAGGAGATGCTCTAAGCAGGCAGATATGCACACGCATTGAACATGATCTACAATAATCTCTAGATCCCGTCCGCGCCTAATAATTTGAATATTTATAGTATTTATTTGAATTATATTATAGCAAAGGGTGCGTATGAGATCACAAGAGCACTTTCGGTAACCCATTTACAATTGTATATTTTGAAAAGAAGTCATCGACAAAGTCAAGCCGATTCCGATAAGGGAGCAACGACAGCAGCGCGTCGACGGCTCGTTCTGGCGACAGTAGTGGTTGTTCGATGGTCTCGAAATCTCAATATAATTTTTTATTATGTTTGAGATCCTTTGTACTTCAGATGAATTTTTATAATAGGTCTAATCCTTTGCCTAATAATAATATAAAAACATAAACATAATTAAGTTGGGTGGTGCATGCATGTGTTGTTAGGCGGGGGGCAGCACGGCGGTTGTGGGGCGGGTAGCCATTCCCTTGTTTTTCCCACTAAGAAATTGGATAAAAACAATCAAAAACACTGACCAGTTAGTGCATCTTCAACGCCGGTCAGTTAGTGCATCTTCAACGCCGGTCTGTAAACCTTCCGTAACCGTTAAGACCGCACTATCCGAACCGCGAAAGTCATCCAACGCCGACTTGTATCGGTCGCGTAACGGCCCGGACGTGATTTCTCCAGCAAACCGGACACAAACGTGCGGAGGTTTGCGGGAGTCCGGACATGCGAAACGTCGCTCTCTGCCCTGTGGCCCACCCAAAAGTAAGGTCGAGCCCGCACTTTTGTAGCACTCCGCACTGTTTCTACGCCAAAATCCCCATTCTCTTCTTCCACTCTCCTCCGCTCTCCGCCCAATTCCCGTTCTTTTATCCCACCCTCTCCTTCTCTCCGCCGCCGACGTATATGGAACCGTCGGCGAACCTGTCGGAGATGAAGGCGGCCGAGGTGCCGGAGGATCCAAGCATCACGCTCGCCCGGAAGATCAGCTCGGAGACGCGGCAAAATCATTGTGTCAAAGCGAAGGCCGCAAAGGAGGAGAAGATGAGGAAGCGTCTGGACCCTGGTGGGCCTGGTGGTGGCGATGGGCGTGGCTGACGGGGCGGGAGGCGAGGCCATGGCGGACGCTGCCAGACGGGTGCGGCCACAGTACATACGACGTCGTGGCCGGAGCCTTACAAGCCTTCATACTACTATGCCGCCAAGAAGATGGGTGCAAGCCCCGTCGGTATGGTTCCTTACAGCGTCAATGTTAATGCGGCGTTGTTGCAATGCCGAGAGTGGGGGAGCCGGTGTATGACGCAGACAGGGAGATGCTCGATACCATCCACGACGGAGGCAACAAAGGAGGAGGTGGCTATGAGGGCGGGCAGGTGGAAGACTCGAATCCCACCCGGTCTGGCAGCTACCAACAGCAGCAGTCCTACACCCAGACCGGCGATGGCACACAACAATAGCAGCACTAGGCCACCGGAGAGCAGCATCTGGGGGGGGGGGGGGGGGGGGGGAGGAGGACGGCGACGACGATGATCCGGATGATACAGCTGGCGATCCGAAGAAGAAGGGTATAGGAGAAAGCTTCAGCATGCGGGAGGATGAGCTGCTCTGCAATGCATGGTTGGTCACTAGCCTCAATCCTGTCCATGGCACGGACAAAAGGGCACAACCTTTAGAAGGAACATTCACATATGGTTCCATGAGCGCAAAAATTTTGCGCCCTACTCCGATGCGTTGATCTGCATCCGTGAGCGGAAGTCCCTCAACCATCGATGGTACACCATCCAAGAGGCCGTCGCCAAGTATTGCGGGCACTTGAAGCATCTCATTGCACGGTGGCCTAGCGATGCACAAATCACCGTGCAAGTAAGTTGATCACTAGGCGAATATGCTCTAGTTTTGTTGATCACTAACCGGAGATGCTCTACTTTTGTTGATCACTAGATGGAGATGTTCTAGTTTTATTGCTCACTAGACGGTTATGCATTGTTTTACTTTTATAGCCTACTTGTGCTTGTGTGGTGTATAAAAAGTTGGAGAAGAAGTTCTTCACCGTCATATATTATTGGTTGAAGTTGAATGGGCAACCGAAGCGGGACTTTCTCATTGCCAAAACCGCCGCCCAAACCAACAAAAAAGAAACCAGTGACCCTACCGACCCAGCCCAAAAATCACCAAAGAAGAAGGTTAGAAGAAATATGCGGTCTTGGCCTCTACGTGCTCAGTGCCGTATATGGGCATGTGCAACAGGAGCGTTCGAACAGGGCCCCCACCACCCGAGGGGGCCCATTTTTTTGTTAATCAACGTGTTAACTAAAGCATTAGGTACTAAAGTAATGAACTGTTTGAAATATTTTACTACACCATCCCACCCTATGCATCTCTCTAATCACGATCCATCATTTCCTCTCAGCTCTCTCTCAATCTCACAACTTTTCCAAAACATCATGGTGCAACTAAAAAAAAAGAAGATCAAGTACGTGCTATCTACATGCCTTTAAACCTTCTGCTTTCAACTGGTGTAAACTTTTTGTGGAAAACTACAACAGTTGACAAAAATATAATTGTTTTTTTTCACACACAGGGCCTAATTTTGATTTGCACAGGGCCTCCGATTTCCCTGGTACGGCCCTGTACGTGCTTGATGATATGTCTGTTGGTCCGCTGTCAGGCGGCGGCGATTCTGACGGCTCCTGTCCAGGGGCGCCTTGTCTGTTTGACCGACCGTATTGCTGTCGACGTACTCCAATGGAGAGGACTATAGGTTAGAGTCTAGAGTAGACTGAGGAGGATCTGCTGCGGTCCAGGCCTGAGCCAAGCTTTGTTTGGCCGCATGCCGGTGTCCGAATGCAGTGGCTCCATCTGACTATTGCTATTGCGGTGCGTGCGGCGCATCCTTCCGGTCCATTGTCCCGGCGATGGCTACACGATCCTCCATCTTCACGCACTTGCAGCAGCAGCAGCACCAGCGTGAGCGTGTTTCATCCATTGCCTCTCGATCGATATTAACAGGTCAATCTGCACATGCTTCTTCAACAAGGAACATAGTTCTCTCTCTCCCTCTCTCTCTCTCTGATTGGCCTTGCTTTTGGTATCTGCCGGACCGTCGTCGAGCCGCGATTCCGACGGCTCTTCTCTGCGTCGCTCGACCGGCCGACCGCGTTGCCGTCGTGATTCTGACAGGTTTCTGATGTTGCTGCTACGGTTGCCATTGTGGTGCACTGCATCTTTGCTCAGAGAGCGTGCATGATGTGCCCGGCTGAATCCGCACGTGCTTTTCCAAGGAATGAACAGAGATCAAACTCTCTCGGACGAATCTTTGATGGGGCACCATGCGCACATTGATCTGGATCGTCGGAATCTCTGATCTAATCGGCAAGGCAGGAGAAGCAGAGGAATTTGTAGGAACCTGACACTAGTAGAAAACAGGGCTTTGGTCCAGGCCAGGTCAGCCCATTAGTCCCGGTTCAGTTCAGAACCGGGACCAATGTGGGCATTGGTCCCGATTCGTGAGCCCAGGGGGCCGGCCGGGCCACGTGGGCCATTGGTCCCGGTTCATCTGGACCTTTTGGTCCCGGTTGGTGGGATGAACCGGGACCAATGGGCCTCGCTCCTGGCCCACCACCATTGGTCCCGGTTGGTGGCTTGAACCGGGACCAAAGGCTCCCTTTAGTCCCGGCTCATGTCACCAACCGGGACCAATGAGGTGCCTATATATACCCCTCGCTCGCGGGGGAGAGGGCTTTGTGGTGCTCTAGCTCACCTCCTATGCACATGAGGTGTTCGATGGAATGCCCGAGCCACACTACTTAAGCTTTCTCCTCTCGAAGCTCGACCTCCAAGCTCCATTTTCCTCGAGATTTGTCTAGATTTAGCGGTCCATCACGCCCCGTCCCCGTTTTCACCGTCGTCGATCACCCACGCCGATCTCATCATCGACACCACCGTGGTGAGCCTCTTGTTCTTATCTTCTTTCTGAAAGGAAAAATATTCTTACTTGTATGTTTAGATAGATACTTGTATCATTTTCTTACATTTATTATTGCATCTTATATAGTGCGATGGTTTTGGTATCCGCCCCCGTCGGCCCTCGTCCTGTCTATGATTCGGATGTGGTATGTATATTATCTTTATAACTATTGGTTCATTTATTGTTTATGAAAATTATGCCGACCAACGTGACATAGATTTTATTTATCTAGGATGTATGTGAATCGGACATGCCAACCGACCCTATTGTCGAGAGGTTAAATTTAGTTGAAGAAGAAAAGAATTTGTTGAAGGAAAAAATAAAAAAAATTGAGGAGGAGAAGATGATATTGGAGTTGCATGTTGCATCGTCGATGATCACAAGATCAAGATGGATGCAATGCGCTTGAAGATTAGAAAGATTAGAAAATATGCCATTCATACCGAGGCTTGGTATCATTATGCCATTGGATCAATTGTTACCTTGGTTGCGATTATGGTCGTATTTGTTTTCGCATTGAAATGTTTTACATAGTTTCAATGTATGGTTTAATTAATTAGATGCTCTGGAGAGCTATATGTTGTTAGATGAGAACTATGTATGCACTTTGGTTTTAATGTGATGATGAACTTCTATTAATTTGGACACTTAATTATATATAATGCACGCAGATGAACCGGCAATGGATGTACGATGACAGACATACCCGCGAGTACATTAAGGGCGTGCATGAGTTTCTCGATGCGGCTGAGGCAAACAAGCAGAATGGTTTTATGTGTTGTCCATGCACTGAATGTGGGAATACGAGGTCTTACTCTAACCGGAAAATCCTTCACTCCCACCTGCTTTACAAGGGTTTCATGCCACACTATAATATTTGGACGAGGCACGGAGAAATAGGGGTTATGATGGAAGACGGTGAAGAAGAAGACTACGATGACAACTATGTGCCCCCTGAATACGGTGATGCTGCAACGGGGGGAGCTGGTGAAGATCAAGAGGAACCAGACGATGTGCCCAATGATGCTGCAACGGGTGAAGCTGCTGAAGATCAAGAGAAACCAGACGATGTGCCCGATGATGATGATCTCCGCCGGGTCATTGGCGATGCAAGGACGCAATGCATTAGTCAAAAGGAGAAGCTGAAGTTCGATCGCATGTTAGAGGATCACAAAAAAGGGTTATACCCCAATTGCAAAGATGGCAACACAAAACTCGGTACCGTACTGGAATTGCTGCAGTGGAAGGCAGAGAATGCTGTGGCTGAGAAAGGATTTGAGAAGCTACTGAAAATATTGAAGAAGAAGCTTCCAAAGGATAACGAATTGCCCGACAGTACATACGCAGCAAAGAAGGTCGTATGCCCTCTAGGATTGGAGGTGGAGAAGATACATGCATGCCCTAATGACTGCATCCTCTACCGCGGTGCATAAAAGGATCTGAACGCATGCCCGGTATGCGGTGCATTGCGGTATAAGATCAGACGAGATGACCCTAGTGATGTTGATGGCGAGCCCCCCAGGAAGAGGGTTCCTGCGAAGGTGATGTGGTATGCTCCTATAATACCACGGTTGAAACGTCTGTTCTAAAACGAAGAGCATGCCAAGTTGATGCGATGGCACAGTGAGAACCAAAAGAAAGATGGGAAGTTGAGAGCACCCGCTGACGGGTCGCAGTGGAGAAAATTGAGAGAAAGTACTGGGATGAGTTTGCAAAGGACCCAAGGAATGTATGGTTTGCTTTAAGCGCGGATGGCATTAATCCTTTCGGGGAGCAGAGCAGCAATCACAGCACCTGGCCCGTGACTCTATGTATGTATAACCTTCGTCCTTGGATGTGCATGAAGCGGAAGTTCATTATGATGCCAGTTCTCATCCAAGGCCCTAAGCAACCCGGCAACGAAATTGATGTGTACCTAAGGCCATTAGTTGAAGAACTTTTACAGTTGTGGAATGAAAACGGTGTACGTACGTGGGATGAGCACAGACAGGAGGAATTTAACCTTAAGGCGTTGCTGTTCGTGACCATCAACGATTGGCCCGCTCTCAGTAACCTTTTAGGACAGACAAACAAAGGATACCACGCATGCACGCACTGTTTAGATGACACTGAAAGTATATACCTGGACAAATGCAGGAAGAATGTGTACCTGGGCCATCGTCGATTTCTTCCGACCAACCATCAATGTCGAAAGAAAGGCAAGCATTTCAAAGGCGAGGCAGATCACCGGAAGAAGCCCGCCATGCGCACCGGTGATCACGTGCTTGCTATGGTCAATGATTTACACTACGTAATCTTTGGAAAGGGTCCCGGTGGACTAGCTGTTCCGAATGACGCTGAGGGACACGCACCCATGTGGAAGAAGAAATCTATATTTTGGGACCTACCCTACTGGAAAGACCTAGAGGTCCGTTCCTCAATCAAAATGATGCACGTGACGAAGAAGCTTTGCGTGAACCTGCTAGGCTTCTTGGGCGTGTATGGGAAGACAAAAGATACACCTGAGGCACGGGAGGACCTGCAACGTTTGCACGAAAAAGACGGCATGCCTCCGAAGCAGTATAAAGGTCCTGCCAGCTACGCTCTTACGAAAAAAGAGAAAGAAATCTTCTTTGAATGCCTGCTCAGTATGAAGGTCACGACTGGCTTCTCGTCGAATATAAAGGGAATAATAAATATGCCAGAGAAAAAGTTTCAGAACCTAAAGTCTCATGACTGCCACGTGATTATGACGCAACTGCTTCCGGTTGCATTGAGGGGGCTTCTACCGGAAAACGTCTGATTAGCCATTGTGAAGCTATGTGCATTCCTCAATGCAATCTCTCAGAAGGTGATCGATCCAGAAATCATACCAAGGCTAAGGAGTGATGTGGCGCAATGTCTTGTCAGTTTCGAGCTGGTGTTCCCACCGTCCTTCTTCAATATCATGACGCACGTCCTAGTTCATCTAGTCGACGAGATTGTCATCCTGGGGCCCGTATTTCTACACAATATATTCCCCTTTGAGAGGTTCATGGGAGTCCTAAAGAAATATGTCCGTAATCGCACTAGGCCAGAAGGAAGCATCTCCATGGGTCATCAAACAGAGGATGTTATCGGGTTTTGTGTTGACTTCATTCCTGGCCTTAACAAGATAGGTCTCCCTAAATCGCGGTATGAGGGGAGACTGACTGGAAAAGGCACTCTTGGAAGAGACTCAATAATATGCAGGGACGGATATTCTTGGTCTCAAGCACACTACACAGTTCTACAGAACTCTACCTTGGTGACCCCGTATGTCGATGAACACAAGAACAGTCTGCGCTCCAAACACCCGGAGCAGTGCGACGACTGGAATACATGTGAACACATCAGGACTTTTAGCAGTTGGTTGGAAACACGTCTCAGAGGTGACAACACTGTTTGTGATGAGTTGTACTTGTTGTCCAGGGGACCATCTTTGACTGTATTGACTTACAAAGGATACGAGATAAATGGGAATACATTTTCCATGATCGCCCAAGATCAAAAGAGCACCAACCAAAACAGCAGTGTCCGCTTTGATGCAGCAACCGAGAGCGTAAAGGATACATATTATGGTTACATAGTGGACATATGGGAACTTGACTACGGACCTGATTTTAAGGTCCCTTTGTTTAAGTGCAAATGGGTCAATCTGTTAGGCGGCGGGGTACAGGTAGACCCATAGTACGGAATAACAACAGTGGATCTGAAAAATCTTGGGTACACTGACGAACCGTTCGTCCTAGCCAATGATGTGGCACAGATTATCTATGTGAAGGACATGTCTACCAAACCGAGAAAAAGAAAAGATAAGGAAGCGAATACATCATACGATGAGACAAAGCGCCACATAGTTCTTTCAGGAAAAAGGGACATCCTGGGAGTGGACGGCAAGACAGACATGTCTGAAGATTGTGAAAAGTTTCATGAAATTCCTCCCTTCAATGTCAAGGCTGACCCAAGCATCCTGATAAATAATGAAGATTATCCATGGTTACGGCGCAATAAACAAATGACACAAGCGAAGAAAAAGTGAAGACTTTCTTCCGCAACTTTGTTACACACGAACATGCTACCATTATCCGTTTTGTACATGCACATGCTATGTGGGTGAAATTATGATACCATCCCAACTTTCAACTTTTTCAGAGTTCACTTGAAATGCTTTCATGTCTTATGGTTCGACCCTCGTAATACCATGACCATTAGTCCCTGGCCCATGCCAACTTTCAACTTTCTAAAACTAATGGCACTAACAGAAAGTTTATAATTTTTCTCCTCGCCCCTGGCCCATGACCATTAGTCCCGGTTTGTGCCACAAACCGGGACTAAAGGGTTGGTCCTCGTTGCGAGCCGAGTTTAGTCCCACCTCGCCAACCGAAGGGGGCTCACACCGGTTTATAAGCCCTTCCCTCTCTGCCTTGTTGAGCTCCCCTCAAAGTGAAAATAGATGCCCTAATAGAGAAAAGTTTAACCTAAAGTCATAGTGAATTTCTCTGAAATTCATAGAAATTTACTAGGAATTTAGGTTGAATTTTCTCTATAAGTGCATCTATTCTCATTTTTTTAGTAAGTTAATCACAAACTTGTGATTCAAACAATTTTCAAAGAATTCAAATTTTAACTATTCAAATTTGAAAACTAATGGCACTAACAGAAAGTTTATAATTTTTCTAAAACTAATGGCACTAACAGAAAGTTTATAATTTTGCTAACCTAAAAGCAAACAGAATTGAAAATTAAAGAAAAAAACAAAAGAAAATAAATAATGCAAAAAACAAATAAAAAAACAGGAAAAAACTATTTTTATAGTAAAGTTAATCACAAAATAAAATAAATAAAGCAACAAAGAAAACAAAAAAAGTAAAAAATGTTTTCAAATTTGAAAACTAATAGCACTAACAGAAACTTTATAATTTTTCTAAAACTAATGGCACTAACAGAAAGTTTATAATTTTGCTAACCTAAAAGCAAACAGAATTAAAAATTAAAGCAAAAAACAAAAGAAAATAAATAATGCAAAAAACAAATCAAAAAAAAGAAAAAAAAACTATTTTTATTGTAAAGTTAATCACAAAATAAAATAAATAAAGCAACAAAGAAAACAAAAAAACTAAAAAAGTGTTTTCAAATTTGAAAACTAATGGCACTAACAGAAAGTTTATAATTTTTCTAAAACTAATGGCACTAACAGAAAGTCTATAATTTTGCTAACCTAAAAGCAAACAGAATTAAAAATTAAAGCAAAAAACAAAAGAAAATAAATAATGCAAAAAACAAATCAAAAAAACAGGAAAAAACTATTTTTATAGTAAAGTTAATCACAAAATAAAATAAATAAAGCAACAAAGAAAACAAAAAAACTAAAAAAATATTTTCAAATTTGAAACTAATGGCATTAACAAAAAGTTTATAATTTTTCTAAAACTAAAAGCATAAAGAATTAAAAAATAAAGCAAAAAACAAAAGAAAATAAATAAAGCAGCAAAAAAACAAAAAATGCCACCTACTGGGCCACCACGGCCTGAATACGACTAGAAACCCTACCATGGGACATGATTCAGGCCCGCAACAGGCCCAGTAGGCCCACATGCATTGCAGTGACAGATTAGGCCCGAAAGCCTGCAGTTGAGAGGAGCTCGGGAGGGTGGGCGCAGCAGCGCTTATAAACCAGTCCCGAGCCCTCTCAACTAGCGAGGTGGGACTAAACTTTTGGGCGCGGGGCAGCACAAGGCCATTGGTCCCGGTTGGTGGCACCAACCGGGACCATAGGCCTCTGCTTCCCGCCCTTTCGGCTGCTGAAAAGAGACCTATGGTCCCGGTTGGTGGCACCAACCGGGACTAAAGGTGGCATTGGTCCCGGTTGGTGCCACGAACCGGGACCAATACTCTGTGTATATAAGCAGGACTTAAGAAATTTTCAGTTTCTCATCGACCATTTGCCCTCGACGCCGCCCGGCTACTCGTGCTCGCCGTCGCTGTCGCCCCGCGCCCCTGCCCCGTGCTCCCCGTCGCCGCCCGCTCCTCGTCGCCGTCGCCCTGCCCCTGCCCCGTCCCGCCCCCGCGCGCCGGCGCCCTGGCCGCCCCCGACGTCGCCTCGAGCTCCCCTGCTCGCGCGCGCCGCCCCCGCCCCGAGCCCCTGCCACGGACTCGCCGTCGCCGCCCGCCCCTCGCGCCCCTGCCCCGACGCGCGCCGCCCCGGCCCGCCCTCGCCGTCGCCTGCGCCCCTGCCCGCCTCCTCAGCTTGGTCCGGCTGCCGGCGCCCTCCCTTTGCAATTTTTTTCATATATATGCTTGTTTTATATGTATATATGCTTGTTTTTTATATATACATATGCTTGTTTATATATATATATGTAATGATTTTTTTTATAGAATATGATGTTTTTTTCATAGATGATCACATATATGATGTATGCACGAATGTGGATGAAATATGATGTTTTTTTGTTCATAGAACATGATGTTTTCTTAATTCACATATTTTTTTTGTTCATGAGAGAGGCGGGGACGTTGAGGGATCATAGATGTATTTTTTCAGAATTTTCTATCATGCATAGACGGATTTTAGACCACGGGAGCACCCCCTCTCTATCGTCGCAAAATTTGCTAAGTGATATTAAGAAGGAAGGAAAAGAAGTATAGGAAAGAAAGAAAATAAGAAGAGGAAAGAAAGAAGAAGAGGAGAGGAAGAAGAGGAGAAATAAAAAAGAAGAAGAAAAAAGAAAAAAAAAGAAGAGGAGAAGAAGAAAGGAATAGTGGAGAAGAAGAGAAAATAGAATATATTCTATTTTTTCTTCTTCTCCTCTTTTGTTTCTTCTTTTTTTCTTCGATCTTCTCCTCTAGCTATTCCTTTCTTCTTCTCCTCTTTCTTCTTCTTCTTCTTCTTCTTCTTCTTCTTCTTAATTTTTATCGGGAACGAGGGTGTCGAGGATCGCCGAGGGGTCGAGGGTCGGGAACTAGGGTAGAGGGTCGAGGGTCGTTAAGGGGTCGAGGGTCGTTAAGGGGTCAAGGGTCGAGGGTTTCAGGGTCGAGGGTTCGAGGGTTCTATAGGGTCGAGGGATCGAGGGTCGAGGGTTCCAGGGTCGTCTAGGGGTCGAGGGTTCCAGGGTCGTCTAGGGGTCGAGGGTTCCAGGGTCGTCGAGGGTTCGAGGGGTCGAGGATCGCCGAGGGGTCGAGAGAGGTTTCCTAGTGTCAAAGTATTGAAGAATTCCATGGCTTCATCATTAGCCGGAAGTAACCAGGGCATGACGAAGTCCTCCAAAGTTATTTTGGAATGGTGTCCCGGATAGGATAATTTGCCTTTTTGTATGAATTTCAGCAAAGGCCTTCCAAATAATGATATTTGGAAGGTTCTTGCTGAACTTTGTAGCAAAAAGCGAATTATCCTATCTAGGACTCCGTTCCAAAATAACTTTGGAGAGCTTCATACCATCATGCACCTGTTACTTTCGCCTAATGATGAAGGCATGGTTTTGTTGAATCCTTTGACACTAGGCAACCTCCTGACCCCTCGGCGATCCTCTCGAACATGAGAGGAAGAAGAGAGGATTGCCGAGGGGTCGAGGGTTCCAGGGGTCGAGGATCGCCGAGGGGTCGAGAGAGAGATTTCCTAGTGTCAAAGTATTGAAGAAATCCATGGCTTCATCATTAGCCGGAAGTAACCAGGGCATGACGAAGTCCTCCAAAGTTATTTTGGAATGGTGTCCCGGATAGGATAATTTGCCTTTTTGTATGAATTTCAGCAAAGGCCTTCCAAATAACGATATTTGGAAGGTTCTTGCTGAACTTTGTACCAAAAAGCGAATTATCCTATCTAGGACTCCGTTCCAAAATAACTTTGGAGAGCTTCGTACCATCATGCACCTGTTACTTTCGCCTAATGATGAAGACATGGTTTTGTTGAATCCTTTGATACTAGGCAACCTCCCGACCCCTCGGCGATCGTCTCGAACATGAGAGGAAGAAGAGGATCGCCGAGGGGTCGAGGGTTCTAGGGTCGTCGAGGGTTCGAGGGGTCGAGGATCGCCGAGGGGTCGAGAAAGAGATTTTCTAGTGTCAAAGTATTGAAGAAATCCATGGCTTCATCATTAGCCGGAAGTAACCAGGGCATGACGAAGTCCTCCAAAGTTATTTTGGAATGGTGTCCCAGATAGGATAATTTGCCTTTTTGTATGAATATCAGCAAAGGCCTTCCAAATAACGATATTTGGAAGGTTCTTGCTGAACTTTGTACCAGAAAGCGAATTATCCTATCTAGGACTCCGTTCCAAAATAACTTTGGAGAGCTTCATACCATCATGCACCTGTTACTTTCGCCTAATGATGAAGACATGGTTTTGTTGAATCCTTTGACACTAGGCAACCTCCCGACCCCTCGGCGATCCTCTCGAACATGAGAGGAAAAGAGGATAAAAAAAGAAGAGGAAGAAGAAAAAAAGAGGAGAAGAAAGAATAGAGGAGTTCTTCTCCTCTATTCTTTCTTCTCCTCTTTTTTTCTTCTTCTTCCTCTTTTTTTATCGGGAACGAGGGTCGTCGAGGGACATATAGATGTAGTGTCGTCGTTGTCGATATATATGAAGGAAATATGCCCTAGAGGCAATAATAAAGTTATTATTTATTTCCTTATATCATGATAAATGTTTATTATTCATGCTAGAATTGTATTAACCGGAAACATAATACATGTGTAATACATAGACAAACAGAGTGTCACTAGTATGCCTCTACTTGACTAGCTTGTTAATCAAAGATGGTTATGTTTCCTAACCATGGACAAAGAGTTGTTATTTGATTAACGGGATCACATCATTAGTTGAATGATCTGATTGACATGACCCATTCCATTAGCTTAGCACCCGATCGTTTAGTATGTTGCTATTGCTTTCTTCATGACTTATACATGTTCCTATGACTATGAGATTATGCAACTCCCGTTTGTCGGAGGAACACTTTGTGTGCTACCAAACGTCACAACGTAACTGGGTGATTATAAAGGAGCTCTACATGTGTCTCCAAAGGTACATGTTGGGTTGGCGTATTTCGAGATTAGGATTTGTCACTCCGAATGTCGGAGAGGTATCTCTGGGCCCTCTCGGTAATGCACGTCACTTAAGCCTTGCAAGCATTGCAACTAATGAGTTAGTTGCGGGATGATGTATTACGGAACGAGTAAAGAGACTTGCCGGTAACAAGATTGAACTAGGTATTGGATACCGGCGATCGAATCTCAGGCAAGTAACATATTGATGACAAAGGGAACAACGTATGTTGTTATGCGGTCTGACCGATAAAGATCTTCGTAGAATATGTAGGAGCCAATATGGGCATCCAGGTCCCGCTATTGGTTATTGACCGGAGATGTGTCTCGGTCATTTCTACATTGTTCTCGAACCCGTAGGGTCCGCACGCTTAAGGTTACGATGACAGATATATTATGAGTTTATGCATTTTGATGTACCGAAGGTTGTTCGGAGTCCCGGATGTGATCACGGACATGACGAGGAGTCTCGAAATGGTCGAGACATAAAGATTGATATATTGGAAGCCTATGTTTGGATATCGGAAGTGTTCCGGGTGAAATCGGGATTTTACCGGAGTACCGGGAGGTTACCGGAACCCCCCGGGAGCTATATGGGCCATTATGGGCCTTAGTGGAAAAGAGAAGAGGCAGCCCCTCATGGGCCGCGCGCCCCTCCCCTCCCTTAGTCCGAATAGGACAAGGAGAGGGGGCCGGCCCCTCTCTCTCTTTTCCCCCCTCCGCAAGTCCTATTCCAACTAGGATTGGGGGGGGGAATCCTACTCCCAGAGGGAGTAGGACTCTCCTGGCGTGCCCTCCTTGGCCGGCCGCCTCCCCCCCTTTGGTCCTTTATATACTGAGGCAGAGGCACCCTAGAGACACACAAGTTGATCCACGTGATCTTTTCCTTAGTCGTGTGCGGCACCCCAGCCACCATAGTCCTCGATAATATTGTAGCGGAGTTTAGGCGAAGCCCTGCTGCTGTAGTACATCAAGATCGTCACCACGCCGTCGTGCTGACGGAACTCTTCCCCGACACTTTGCTGGATCGGAGTCCGGGGATCATCATCGAGCTGAACGTGTGCTAGAACTCGGAGGTGCCGTAGTTTCGGTGCTTGATCGGTCGGATCGTGAAGACGTACGACTACATCAACCAAACGCTTCCGTTGTCGATCTACTAGGTATGTAGATCACACTCCTCCCCTCTCGTTGCTATGCATCACATGATCTTGCATGTGCGTAGGAATTTTTTTGAAATTACTACGTTCCCCAACAGTTGCATCCGAGCCTAGGTTTTTATGGTTTGATGTTATATGCACGAGTAGAACACAAGTGAGTTGTGGGCGATATAAGTCATACTGCTTACCAGCATGTCATACTTTGGTTCGGCGGTATTGTTGGATGAAGTGGCCCGGACCGACATTACGCGTACGCTTACGCGAGACTGGTTCTACCGATGTGCTTTGCACACAGGTGGCTGGCGGGTGTCAGTTTCTCCAACTTTAGTTGAACCGAGTGTGGCTACGCCCGGTCCTTGCGAAGGTTAAAACAGCACCAACTTGACAAACTATCGTTGTGGTTTTGATGCGTAGGTAAGATTGGTTCTTGCTTAAGCCCGTAGCAGCCACGTAAAACTTGCAACAACAAAGTAGAGGACGTCTAACTTGTTTTTGCAGGGCATGTTGTGATGTGATATGGTCAAAACGTGATGAGATATAAGTTGTTGTATGAGATGATCATGTTTTGTTAAAGTTATCGGCAACTGGCAAAAGCCTTATGGTTGTCTCTTTATTGCATAAGATGCAAGCGCCAAATAATTGCTTTACTTTATCGCTATGCGATAACAATAGTTGCAAGAGCAATAGTTGGCGAGACGACCGTGTTACGACACATTGATATAGATCAAGATGATGGAGATCATGGTGTCATGCCGGTGACGATAGAGATCATGATAGTACTTTGGAGATGGAGATCAAAGGCGCAAGATGATGATGGCCATATCATGTCACATATTTTGATTGCATATGATGTTTATCTTTTATACATCTTATTTTGCTTAGTTTGACGGTAGCATTTTAAGATGATCTCTCACTAATTATCAAGAAGTGTTCTCCCTGAGTATGCACCGTTGTGAAAGTTCTTCGTGCTGAGACACCACGTGATGATCGGGTGTGATAGGCTCTACGTTCAAATACAACGGGTGCAAAACAGTTGCACACGCGGAATACTCAGGTTATACTTGACGAGCCAAGCATATACAGATATGGCCTCGAAACACGGAGACCGACAGGTCGAGCGTGAATCATATAGTAGATATGATCAACATAGTGATGTTCACCAATGAAACTACTCCATCTCACGTGATGATCGGACATGGTTTAGTTGATTTGGATCACGTGATCACTTAGAGGATTAGAGGGATGTCTATCTAAGTGGGAGTTCTTAAGTAATATGATTAAATTGAACTTAAATTTATCATGAACTTAGTCCTGGTAGTATTTTGCAAATCATGTTGTAGATCAATAGCTCGCGTTGTTGCTTCCCTGTGTTTATTTTGATATGTTCCTAGAGAAAATTGTGTTGAAAGATGTTAGTATCAAAGATGCGGATTGGATCCGTGATCTGAGGTTTATCCTCATTGCTGCACAGAAGAATTATGTCCTTGATGCACCGCTAGGTGACGGACCTATTGCAGGAGCAAATGCAGACGTTATGAACGATTGGCTAGCTCAATATGATGACTACTTGATAGTTTAGTGCACCATGCTTAACGGCTTAGAATCGGGACTTCAAAGATGTTTTGAACGTCATGGAGCATATGAGATGTTCCAGAAGTTGAAGTTAATATTTCAAGCAAATACCCGAGTTGAGAGATATGAAGTCTTCAACAAGTTCTATAGCTAAAAGATGGAGGAGAATCGCTCAACTAGTGAGCATGTGCTCAGATTGTCTGGGTACTACAATCGCTTGAATCAAGTGGGAGTTAATCTTCCAGATAAGATAGTGATTGACAGAATTCGCTAGTCACCATCACCAAGTTAGTAGAACTTCGTGATGAACTATGATATGCAATGGATAACGGAAACGATTCCCAAGCTCTTCGTAAGGCGGAAATTGACGAAGGTAGAAATCGAGAAAAACATCAAGTGTTGATGGTAGACAAGACCACTAGTTTCAAGAAAAGGGCAAAGGGAAGAAGGGGAACTTCAAGAAGAACGGCAAGCAAGTTGCTGCTCAAGTGAAGAAGCCCAAGTCTGGTCCTAAGCCTGAGACTAAGTGCTTCTACTGCAAAGGGACTGGTCACTGGAAGCGGAAATGCCCCAAGTATATGGTGGATAAGAAGGATGACAAATTGAACATAAGTATATTTGATATACATGTTATTGATGTGTACTTTACTAGTGTTTATAGCAACCCCTCAGTATTTGATACTAGTTCAGTTGCTAAGATTAGTAACTCGAAACGGGAGTTGCAGAATAAATAGAGACTAGTTAAGGGTGAAGTGACGATGTGTGTTGGAAGTGGTTCCAAGATTGATATGATCATCATTGCACACTCCCTATAATTTCGGGATTAGTGTTGAACCTAAATAAGTGTTATTTGGTGTTTGCGTTCAGCATGAATATGATTTGATCATGTTTATTGTAATACGGTTATTCATTTAAGTAAGAGAATAAATTGTTGTTCTGTTTACATGAATAAAACCTTATATGGTTACACACCCAATGAAAATAGTTCGTTGGATATTGATCGTGGTTACACACCCAATGAAAATAGTTCGTTGGATCTTGATCGTAGTGATACACATAATCATAATATTGAAACCAAAAGATGCAAAGTTAATAATGATAGTGCAACTTATTTGTAGCACTGCCGTTTAGGTCATATTGGTGTAAAGCGCATGAAGAAACTCCATGCTGATGGGCTTTTGGAATCATTTGATTATGAATCAGTTGATGCTTGCGAACCATGCCTCATGGGCAAGATGACTAAGACTCTGTTCTTCGGAACAATAGAGCGAGCAACAGATTTGTTGGAAATCATACATACTGATGTATGTGGTCCGATGAATATTGAGGCTCGCGATAGGTATCATTATTTTCTGATCTTCACAGATGATTTGAGCAGATATGAGTATATCTACTTGATGAAACAAAGGTCTGAAACATTTGAAAAGTTCAAAGAATTTCAGAGTGAAGTGGAGAAATCATCGTAACAAAAATGAAAGTTTCTACGATATGATCGCAGAAGTAAAATATTTGAGTTACGAGTTTGGTCTTCAATTAAAACAATGTGGAATAGTTTCACAAACTCATGCCACCTGGAACACCACAGCATAATGGTGTGTCCGAATATCATAACCGTACTTTATTAGATATGGTGCGATCTATGATGTCTCTTACCGATCTACCACTATCGTTTTGGGGTTATGCATTAGAGACAGCTGCATTCACGTTAAATAGGGCACCATCTAAGTCCGTTGAGACGACACAATCTGAACTGTGGTTTGGCAAGAAACCAAAGTTGTCGTTTCTTAAAGTTTGGGGTTGTGATGCTTATATGAAAAAGTTTCATCCTAATAAGCTCAAACCCAAATCGGAGAAATATGTCTTCATAGGATACCCAAAGGAGACTGTTGGGTACACCTTCTATCACAAATCCGAAGGCAAGACTTTTGTTGCTAAATTCGGAGTTTTTCTAGAGAAGGAGTTTCTCTCGAAAGAAGTGAGTGGGAGGAAAGTAGAACTTGATGAGGTAACTGTACCTGCTCCCTTATTGGAAAGTAGTTCATCACAGAAATCTGTTCCTGTGACTATACACCAATTAGTGAGGAAGCTAATGATGATGATCATGTAACTTCAGATCAAGTTACTACCGAATCTCGTAGGTAAACCAGAGTAAGATCCGCACCAGAGTGGTACGGTAATCCTGTTCTGGAAGTCATGTTACTGACCATGACGACTTGCGAACTATGAGGAAGCGATGATGAGCCCAGATTCCGCGAAAATGGTTTGAGGCCATGAAATCTGAGATATGATCCATGTATGAGAACAAAGTATGGACTTTGGTTGACTTGCCCGATGATCGGCAAGCAATTGAGAATAAAATGGATCTTCAAGAGGAAGACGGACGCTGATAGTAGTGTTACTATCTACAAAGCTAGAATTGTCGCAAAAGGTTTTCGACAAGTTCAAGGTGTTGACTACGATGAGATTTCTCACTCGTATCTATGCTTAAGTCTGTCCGAATCATGTTAGCAATTGCCGCATTTTATGAAATCTGGCAAATGGATAAACAAAACTGCATTCCTTAATGGATTTCTTAAAGAAGAGTTGTATATGATGCAACCAGAAGGTTTTGTCAATCCTAAAGGTGTTAACAAAATATGCAAGCTCCAACGATCCATCTATGGACTGGTGCAAGCATCTCGGAGTTGGAATATACGCTTTGATAAGTTGATCAAAGCATATAGTTTTATACAGACTTACGGTGAAGCCTGTATTTACAAGAAAGTGAGTGGGAGCACTACAACAGCATTTTCTGATAAGTATATGTGAATGACATATTTGTTGATCGAAATAATGTAGAATTATTCTGAAAGCATAAAGGAGTGTTTGAAGGAGTTTTTTCAAAGAAAGACTTCGGTGAAGCTGGCTTACAATATTGAGATTCAAGATCTATAGAGATAGATCAAAGACGCTTGAATAAGTTTTTTCAATGAGTACATACCCTTGACAGATTTGAAGTAGTTCAAAATGGAAGCAGTCAAAGAAAGAGCTTTGCCTGTATTACAAGGTGTGAAAGTTGAGTAAGACTCAAAGCCGACCACGGGCAGAAGATAGAAAAGAATGAAAGTCATTCCCTATGCCTTAGCCATAGGTCTATAAAGTATGTCATGCTGTATACCAGATCTATTGTATACCCTGCATTGATTTGGCAAGGGAGTACAATAGTGATCTAGGATTAGATCACTGACAGCGGTCCAGAATTATCCTTAGTGAATAAGGATATGTTTCTCGATTTATGGAGGTGACAAAAAGGTTCGTCGTAAGGGTTACGTCGATGCAAGTTTTGACACTGATCCATGATTCCTAAATCTCAATCTGGATACATATGAAAGTGGGAGCAATTAGCTAGAGTAGGTCCATGCAGAGCATTGTTGACATAGAAATTTGCAAAATACATGCGGATCTGAATGTGACAGACCCGTTGACTAAACTTTCTCTCACAAGCAAAACATGATCAACTCTTTTGGGTGTTAATTCACATAGCGATGTGAACTAGATTATTGAATCTAGTAAACCCTTTGGGTGTTAGTCACATGGAGATGGTGAACCAATCACATAAAGATGTGAACTATTGGTGTTAATTCACATAGCGATGGTGAACTAGATTTGACTCTAGTGCAAGTGGGAGACTGAAGGAAATATGCCCTAGAGGCAATAATAAAGTTATTATTTATTTCCTTATATCATGATAAATGTTTATTATTCATGCTAGAATTGTATTAACCGGAAACTTGATACATGTGTGAATACATAGACAAACAAAGTGTCACTACTATGCCTCTACTTGACTAGCTCGTTAATCGAAGATGGTTATGTTTCCTAACCATAGACATGAGTTGTCATTTGATTAACGGGATCACATCATTAGGAGAATGATGTGATTGACATGACATTCCATTAGCTTAGCACCCGATCGTTTAGTATGTGCTATTGCTTTCTTCATGACTTATACATGTTCCTATGACTATGAGATTTATGCAACTCCCGTTTACCAAGGAACACTTGTGTGCTAACCAAACGTCCAACGTAACTGGGTGATTATAAAGGAGCTCTATCAGGTGTCTCCAAGGTACATGTTGGGTTGGCGTATTTCGAGATTAGGATTTGTCACTCCGATTGTCAAGAGAGGTATCTCTGGGCCCTCTCGGTAATGCACATCACTTAAGCCTTGCAAGCACTGCAACTAATGAGTTAGTTGCGGGATGATGTATTACAGAACGAGTAAAGAGACTTGCCGGTAACGAGATTGAACTAGGTATTTGGAATACCGACGATCGAATCTCGGGCAAGTAACATACCGTTCACGTTAAAAGGGCACCATCTAAATCTGTTGAGACGACACCGTATGAACTGTGGTTTGGCAAGAAACCAAAGTTGTCGTTTCTCAAAGTTTGGGGTTGCAATGCTTATGTGAAAAAGTTTCATCCTGATAAACTCAAACCCAAATCGGAAAAGTGTGTCTTCATAGGATACCCAAAAAGTTACTGTTGGGTACACCTTCTATCACAGATCCGAAGACAAGACTTTTGTTGCTAAATTCGGAAACTTTCTGGAGAAGGAGTTTCTCTCGAAAGAAGTGAGTGGGAGGAAAGTAGAACTTGATGAGGTAACTGTACCTGCTCCATAATTGGAAAGTAGTTCATCACAGAAATCTGTTCCTGTGACTCCTGCACCAATTAGTGAGGAAGATAATGATGATGATCATGTAACTTCGGATCAAGTTACTACCAAACCTCGTAGGTCAACCAGAGTGAGATCCGCACCAGAGTGGTATGGTAATCCTATTCTGGAGGTCATGTTACTTGACCATGACGAACCTACGAACTATGAGGAAGCGATGATGAGCCCAGATTCCGATAAATGGCTTGAGGCCATGAAATCTGAGATGGGATCCATGTATGAGAACAAAGTGTAGACTTTGGTTGACTTGCCCGATGATCGGCAAGCCATAGAAAATAAATGGATCTTCAAGAGGAAGACGGACGTTGATAGTAGTGTTACTATCTACAAAGCTAGAATTGTCGCAAAAGGTTTTCGACAAGTTCAAGGTGTTGACTACGATGAGAGTTTCTCACTCGTATCTATGCTTAAGTCTGTCCAAATCATGTTAGCAATTGCCGCATTTTATGAAATCTGGCAAATGGATAAACAAAACTGCATTCCTTAATGGATTTATTAAAGAAGAGTTGCATGTGATGCAACAAGATGGTTTTGTCAATCCTAAAGGTGCTAACAAAATATGCAAGCTCCAGCGATCCATTTATGGACTGGTGCAAGCATCTCGGAGTTGGAATATACGCTTTGATAAGTTGATCAAAGCATATAGTTTTATACAGACTTGCGATGAAGCCTGTATTTACAAGAAAGTGAGTGGGAGCACTACAACATTTCTGATAAGTATATGTGAATGACATATTGTTATTCGGAAATAATGTAGAATTATTCTGCAAAGCATAAAGGAGTGTTTGAAAGGAGTTTTTCAAAGAAAGACCTCGGTGAAGCTGCTTACATATTGAGTATCAATATCTATAGAGATAGATCAAGACGCTTGATAAGTTTTTTCAATGAGTACATACCTTGACAAGATTTTGAAGTAGTTCAAAATGGAACAGTCAAAGAAAAAGTTTCTTGCCTGTGTTACAAGGTGTGAAGTTGAGTAAGACTCAAAGCCCGACCACGGCAGAAGATAGAAAGAGAATGAAAGTCATTCCCTATGCCTCAGTCATAGGTTCTATAAAGTATGCCATGCTATGTACCAGATCTATTGTATACCCTACCACTGAGTTTGGCAAGGGAGTACAATAGTGATCTAGGAGTAGATCACTGGACAACGGTCAAAATTATCCTTAGTGGAATAAGGATATGTTTCTCGATTATGGAAGTGAAAAAGGTTCGTCGTAAAGGGTTACGCCGATGCAAGTTTTGACACTAATCTAGATGACTCTAAGTCTCGGTCTAGATACATATTGAAAATCGGAGCAATTAGCTAGAGTAGCTCTGTGTAGAGCATTGTTGACATAGAAATTTGCAAAATACATGCGGATCTGAATGTGGCAGACCCGTTGACTAAACTTCTCTCACAAGCAAAACATGATCACTTTTTGGGTCTTAATCACATAGCGATGTGAACTAGATTATTGAATCTAGTAAACCCTTTGGGTGTTAGTCACATGGAGATGTGAACCAATCACATAAATATGTGAACTATTGATGTTAAATCACATGGCGATGTGATCTAGATTATTGACTCTAGTGCAAGTGGGAGGTGAAGGAAATATGCCCTAGAGGCAATAATAAAGATATTATTTATTTCCTTATATCATGATAAATGTTTATTATTCATGCTAGAATTGTATTAACCGGAAACATAATACATGTGTGAATATATAGACAAACAGAGTGTCACTAGTATGCCTCTACTTGACTAGCTCGTTGATCAAAGATGGTTAAGTTTCCTAGCCATTGACATGGGTTGTCATTTGATTAATGGGATCACATCATTAGGA
Organism: Triticum urartu; assembly: GCF_003073215.2. Classification (NCBI taxonomy): domain Eukaryota; kingdom Viridiplantae; phylum Streptophyta; class Magnoliopsida; order Poales; family Poaceae; genus Triticum; species Triticum urartu. The sequence goes on from NC_053023.1 coordinate 746,542,754, forward strand.
GAATGATGTGATTGACATGACCCATTCCACTAGCTTAGCACCCGATCGTTTAGTATGTTGCTATTTGCTTTCTTCATGACTTATACATGTTCCTATGACTATGAGATTATGTAACTCCCGTGTGCCGGAGGAACACTTTGTGTGCTACCAAACGTCACAACATAACTGGGTGATTATAAAGGTGCTCTACAGGTGTCTCCAAAGGTACATGTTGGGTTGACGTATTTCGAGATTAGGATTTGTCACTCCAATCGTCGAAGAGGTATCTCTGGGCCCTCTCGGTAATGCACATCACTTAAGCCTTGCAAGCATTGCAACTAATGAGTTAGTTGGCGGGATGAATGTATTCGAACGAGTAAAGAGACTTGCCGAGCAACGAGATTGAACTAGGTATTGGAATACCGATGATCGAATCTCGGGCAAGTAACATGCCGATGACAAAGGGAACGACGTATGTTGTTATGCGGTCTGACCGATAAAGATCTTCGTAGAATATGTAGGAGCCAATATGGGCATCCAGGTCCGCTATTGGTTATTGACCGGAGACGTGTCTCGGTCATGTCTACATTGTTCTCGAACCGTAGGGTCCGCACGCTTAAAGTTACGATGACAGTTTCATTATGAGTTTATGTATTTTGATGTACCGAAGGTTGTTCGGAGTCCCGGATGTGATCACGGACATGACGAGGAGTCTCGAAATGGTCGAGACATAAAGATTGATATATTGGACGGCTATATTCGGACACCGGAAGTGTTCCGGGGAAGTTTCGGATAAAACCGGAGAACCGGGGGGTTACCGGAACCCCCCGGGGGGTTAATGGGCCTCATGGGCCTAAAGTGGAGAAGAGGAAAGGCAGCCAGGGCAGGCCGCGCGCCCCCTCTCCCCCTAGTCCGAATTGGACAAGGAGGGAGGGGCGGCGCCCCCTTTCCTTCCTCTCCTCTCTCCCTTCCTTCCCCCTCTCCTACTTGGACAAGGAAAGGGAGGGGAGTCCTACTCCCGGTAGGAGTAGGACTCCTCCTGCGCGCCTCCTACTAGGGCCGGCGCACCCCTTGGCTCCTTTATATACGGGGGCAGGGGGGCACCCTAGGACACACAAGTTGATCTTCGTGATCTTTCCTTAGCCGTGTGCGGTGCCCCCTCCACGATATTACACCTCGATCATATTGTAGCGGTGCTTAGGCGAAGCCCTGCGACGGTTAAACATCAAGATCGTCACCACGCCGTCGTGCTGACGAAACTCCTCCCCGAAGCTTTGCTGGATCGGAGCCCGGGGTGCGTCATCGAGCTGTACGTGTGTCAAGAACTCGGAGGTGCCGGAGTAACGGTGCTTGGATCGGTTGGACCGGGAAGACGTACGACTACTTCCTCTACGTTGCGTCAACGCTTCCGCTTCGGTCTACGAGGGTACGTAGACAACACTCTCCCCTCTCGTTGCTATGCATCACCATGATCTTGCGTGTGCGTAGGAATTTTTTGAAATTACTACGTTCCCAACAGTGGCATCCGAGCCTAGGTTTTTATGGTTTGATGTTATATGCACGAGTAGAACACAAGTGAGTTGTGGGCGATATAAGTCATACTGCTCCAGCATGTCATACTTTGGTTCGGCGGTATTGTTGGATGAAGCGGCCCGGACCGACATTACGCGTACGCTTACGCGAGACTGGTTCTACCGCCGTGCTTTGCACACAGGTGGCTAGCGGGTGTCAGTTTCTCCAACTTTAGTTGAACCGAGTGTGGCTACGCCCGGTCCTTGCGAAGGTTAAAACGGCATCAACTTGACAAACTATCGTTGTGGTTTTGATGCGTAGGTAAGATTGGTTCTTGCTAAGCCCGTAGCAGCCACGTAAAACTTGCAACACAAAAGTAGAGGACGTCTAACTTGTTTTTGCAGGGCATGTTGTGATGTGATATGGTCAAGACATGATGCTATATTTTATTGTATGAGATGATCATGTTTTGTAACCGAGTTATCGGCAACTGGCAGGAGCCATATGGTTGTCGCTTTATGTATGCAATGCAATCGCCCTGTAATGCTTTACTTTATCACTAAGCGGTAGCGATAGTCGTAGAAGCATAAATTGGCGAGACGACAAACGATGCTACGATGGAGATCAAGGTGTCGCGCCGGTGACGATGGTGATCATGACGGTGCTTCGGAGATGGAGATCACAAGCACAAGATGATGATGGCCATATCATATCACTTATATTGATTGCATGTGATGTTTATCTTTTATGCATCTTATCTTGCTTTGATTGACGGTAGCATTATAAGATGATCTCTCACTAAATTATCAAGAAGTGTTCTCCCTGAGTATGCACCGTTGCCAAAGTTCGTCGTGCCCAGACACCACGTGATGATCGGGTGTGATAAGCTCTACGTCCATCTACAACGGGTGCAAGCCAGTTTTGCACACGCAGAATACTCAGGTTAAACTTGACGAGCCTAGCATATGCAGATATGGCCTCGGAACACGGAGACCGAAAGGTCGAGCGTGAATCATATAGTAGATATGATCAACATAATGATGTTCACCATTGAAAACTACTCCATCTCACGTGATGATCGGTTATGGTTTAGTTGATTTGGATCACGTGATCACTTAGAAGGATTAGAGGGATGTCTATCTAAGTGGGAGTTCTTAAGTAATATGATTAATTGAACTTAAATTTATCATGAACTTAGTACCTGATAGTATCTTGCTTGTTTATGTTGATTGTAGATAGATGGCTCGTGCTGTTGTTCCGTTGAATTTTAATGCGTTCCTTGAGAAAGCAAAGTTGAAAGATGATGGTAGCAATTACACGGACTGGGTCCGTAACTTGAGGATTATCCTCATTGCTGCACAGAAGAATTACGTCCTGGAAGCACCGCTGGGTGCCAGGCCTGCTGCTGGAGCAACACCAGATGTTATGAACGTCTGGCAGAGCAAAGCTGATGACTACTCGATAGTTCAGTGTGCCATGCTTTACGGCTTAGAATCGGGACTTCAACGACGTTTTGAACGTCATGGAGCATATGAGATGTTCCAGGAGTTGAAGTTAATATTTCAAGCAAATGCCCGGATTGAGAGATATGAAGTCTCCAATAAGTTCTATAGCTGCAAGATGGAGGAGAACAGTTCTGTCAGTGAGCATATACTCAAAATGTCTGGGTATAATAATCACTTGATTCAAATGGGAGTTAATCTCAAGATGATTGCGTCATTGACAGAATTCTCCAATCACTGCCACCAAGCTACAAGAGCTTCGTGATGAACTATAATATGCAAGGGATGAATAAGACTATTCCCGAGCTCTTCGCAATGCTGAAAGCTGCGGAGGTAGAAATCAAAAAGGAGCATCAAGTGTTGATGGTCAACAAGACCACTAGTTTCAAGGAAAAGGGCAAGGGGAAGAAGAAGGGGAACTTCAAGAAGAACAGCAAGCAAGCTGCTGCTCAAGAGAATAAACCCAAGTCTGGACCTAAGCCTAAAACTGAGTGCTTCTACTGCAAGCAGACTGGTCACTGTAAGCGGAACTGCCCCAAGTATTTGGCGGATAAGAAGGATGGCAAGGTGAACAAAGGTATATGTGATATACATGTTATTGATGTGTACCTTACTAGAGCTCGCAGTAGCACCTGGGTATTTGATACTAGTTCTGTTGCTAATATTTGCAACTCGAAACAGGGACTACGGATTAAGCGAACACTAGCAAAGGACGAGGTGACGATGCACGTGGGAAATGGTTCCAAAGTCGATGTGATCGCGGTCGACACGCTACTTCTACCTCTACATCTACCATCAGGATTAGTATTAGACCTAAATAATTGTTATTTGGTGCGCGTTGAGCATGAACATTATATCTGGATCTTGTTTGATGCGAGACGGTTATTCATTTAAATCAGAGAATAATGGTTGTTCTATTTATATGAGTAATATCTTTTATGGTCATGCACCCTTGAAGAGTGGTCTATTTTTGATGAATCTCGATAGTAGTGATACACATATTCATAATGTTGAAAGCCAAAAGATGCAGAGTTGATAATGATAGTGCAACTTATTTGTGGCACTGCCGTTTAGGTCATATCGGTATAAAGCGCATGAAGAAACTCCATACTGATGGATTTTTGGAACCACTTGATTATGAATCACTTGGTACTTGCGAACCATGCCTCATGGGCAAGATGACTAAAACGCCGTTCTCCGGTACTATGGAGAGAGCAACAGATTTGTTGGAAATCAATACATAGATGTATGTGGTCCGATGAATATTGAGGCTCGTGGCGGGATATCGTTATTTTCTCACCTTCACAGATGATTAAGCAGATATGGGTATATCTACTTAATGAAACATAAGTCTGAAACATTTGAAAAGTTCAAAGAATTTCAGAGTGAAGTTGAAAATCATCGTAACAAGAAAATAAAGTTTCTACGATCTGATCGTGGAGGAGAATATTTGAGTTACGAGTTTGGTGTACATTTGAAAACAATGCGGAATAGTTTCGCAACTCACGCCACCCGGAACACCACAGCGTAATGGTGTGTCCTCCGAACGTCGTAATCGTACTTTACTAGATATGGTGCGATCTATGATGTCTCTTACTGATTTACCGCTATCGTTTTGGGGTTATGCTTTAGAGACGACTGCATTCACGTTAAATAGGGCACCATCAAAATCCGTTGAGACGACGCCTTATGAACTATGGTTTGGCAAGAAACCTAAGTTGTCATTTCTGAAAGTTTGGGGCTGCGATGCTTATGTGAAAAAGCTTCAACCTGATAAGCTCGAACCCAAATCGGAGAAATGTGTCTTCATAGGATATCCAAAGGAAACTATTGGATACACCTTCTATCACAGATCCGAAGGCAAGACTTTTGTTGCTAAATTCGGAAACTTTCTAGAGAAGGAGTTTCTCTTGAAAGATGTGAGTGGGAGGAAAGTAGAACTTGATGAGGTAGCTGTACCTGCTCCCTTATTGGAAAGTAGTACATCACAGAAAACTGTTTCTGCGACACCTACACCAATTAGTGAGGAAGCTAATGATAATGATCATGAAACTTCAGGACAAGATACTACTGAACCTCGTAGATCAACCAGAGTGAGATCCGCGCCAGAGTGGTAGGGTAATCCTGTTCTGGAAATCATGCTGCTAGATCATGATGAACCTACGAACTATGAAGAAGCGATGGTGAGCCCAGATTCCGCAAAATGGCTTGAAGCCATGAAATCCGAGGTGGGATCCATGTATGAGAACAAAGTATGGACTTTGGTTGACTTGCCCGATGATCGGCAAGCAATTGAGAATAAATGGATCTTCAAGAAGAAGACTGACGCTGACGGTAATATTACTGTCTACAAAGCTCGACTTGTCGCAAAAGGTTTTCGACAAGTTCAAGGGGTTGACTATGATGAGACCTTCTCACCCGTAGCGATGCTTAAGTCTGTCCGAATCATGTTAGCAATTGCCGCATTTTATGATTATGAGATTTGGCAGATGGATGTCAAAACTGCATTCCTGAATGGATTTCTGGAAGAAGAGTTGTATATGATGCAACCGGAAGGTTTTGTCGATCCAAAGGGAGCTAACAAAGTGTGCAAGCTCCAGCGATCCATTTATGGACTGGTGCAAGCCTCTCGGAGTTGGAATAAACGCTTTGATAGTGTGATCAAAGCATTTGGTTTTATACAGACTTTCGGAGAAACCTGTATTTACAAGAAAGTGAGTGGGAGCTTTGTAGAATTTCTGATATTATATGTAGATGACATATTACTGATTGGAAATGATATAAAATTTCTGGATAGCATAAAGGGATACTTGAATAAGAGTTTTTCAATGAAAGACCTCGATGAAGCTGCTTACATATTAGGAATAAAGATCTATAGAGATAGATCAAGACGCTTAATTGGACTTTCACAAAGCACATACCTTGACAAGATTTTGAAGAAGTTGAAAATGGATCAAGCAAAGAAAGGGTTCTTGCCTGTGTTACAAGGTGTGAAGTTGAGTCAGACTCAATGCCCGACCACTGCAGAAGATAGAGAGAAAATGAAAGATGTTCCCTATGCTTCAGCCATAGGCTCTATCATGTATGCAATGCTGTGTACCAGACCTGATGAGTGCCTTGCTATAAGTTTAGCAGGTAGGTATCAAAGTAATCCAGGAGTGGATCACTGGACAGCGGTCAAGAACATCCTGAAATACCTGAAAAGGACTAAGGATATGTTTCTCGTATATGGAGGTGACAAAGAGCTCATCGTAAACAGTTACGTTGATGCAAGCTTTGACACTGATCCGAACGATTCTAAATCGCAAACCGGATACGTGTTTACATTAAACGGTGGAGCTGTCAGTTGGTGCAGTTCTAAACAAAGCGTCGTGGCGGGATCTACATGTGAAGCGGAGTACATAGCTGCTTCGGAAGCAGCAAACGAAGGAGTCTGGATGAAGGAATTCATATCCGATCTAGGTGTCATACCTAGTGCATCGGGTCCAATGAAAATCTTTTGTGACAATACTGGTGCAATTGCCTTGGCAAAGGAATCCAGATTTCACAAAAGAACCAAGCACATCAAGAGACGCTTCAATTCCATCCGGGATCTAGTCCAGGTGGGAGACATAGAGATTTGCAAGATACATACGGATCTGAATGTGGCAGACCCGTTGACTAAGCCTCTTCCACGAGCAAAACATGATCAGCACCAAGGCTCCATGGGTGTTAGAATCATTACTGTGTAATCTAGATTATTGACTCTAGTGCAAGTGGGAGACTGAAGGAAATATGCCCTAGAGGCAATAATAAAGATATTATTTATTTCCTTATATCATGATAAATGTTTATTATTTATGCTAGAATTGTATTAACCGGAAACATAATACATGTGTGAATACATAGACAAAGAAAGTGTCACTAGTATGCCTCTACTTGACTAGCTCGTTAATCAAAGATGGTTATGTTTCCTAACCATGGACAAAGAGTTGTCATTTGATTAACGAGATCACATCATTAGTTCAATGATCTGATTGACATGACCCATTCCACTAGCTTAGCACCCGATCGTTTAGTATGTTGCTATTGCTTTCTTCATGACTTATACATGTTCCTATGACTATGAGATTATGTAACTCCCGTGTGCCGGAGGAACACTTTGTGTGCTACCAAACGTCACAACGTAACTGGGTGATTATAAAGGTGCTCTACAGGTGTCTCCAAAGGTACATGTTGGGTTGACGTATTTCGAGATTAGGATTTGTCACTCCGATCGTCGGAGAGGTATCTCTGGGCCCTCTCGGTAATGCACATCACTTAAGCCTTGCAAGCATTACAACTAATGAGTTAGTTGCGGGATGATGCATTACGGAACGAGTAAATAGACTTGCCGGTAATGAGATTGAACTAGGTATTGGATACCGACGATCGAATCTCGGGCAAGTAACATACCGATGACAAAGGGAACAACGTATGTTGTTATGCGGTCTGACCGATAAAGATCTTCGTAGAATATGTAGGAGCCAATATGGGCATCCAGGTCCCGCTGTTGGTTATTGACCGGAGACGTGTCTCGGTCATGTCTACATTGTTCTCGAACCGTAGGGTCCGCACGCTTAAAGTTACGATGACAGTTTCATTATGAGTTTATGTATTTTGATGTACCGAAGGTTGTTCGGAGTCCCGGATGTGATCACGGACATGACGAGGAGTCTCGAAATGGTCGAGACATAAAGATTGATATATTGGACGGCTATATTCGGACACCGGAAGTGTTCCAGGGAAGTTTCGGATAAAACCGGAGAACCGGGGGGTTACCGGAACCCCCCGGGGGGTTAATGGGCCTCATGGGCCTAAAGTGGAGAAGAGGAAAGGCAGCCAGGGCATGCCGCGCGCCCCCTCTCCCCCTAGTCCGAATTGGACAAGGAGGGAGGGGCGGCACCCCCCTTTCCTTCCTCTCCTCTCTCCCTTCCTTCCCCCTCTCCTACTTGGACAAGGAAAGGGAGGGGAGTCCTACTCCTAGTAGGAGTAGGACTCCTCCTGCGCGCCTCCTACTAGGGCCGGCCGCACCCCCCCTTGGTCCTTTATATACGGGGGCAAGGGGGCACCCTAGGACACACAAGTTGATCTTCGTGATCGTTCCTTAGCCGTGTGCAGTGCCCCCCTCCACGATATTACACCTCGATCATATTGTAGCGGTGCTTAGGCGAAGCCCTACGACGGTTAAACATCAAGACAGTCACCACGCTGTCGTGCTGACGAAACTCCTCCCCGAAGCTTTGCTGGATCGGAGCCCGGGGTGCGTCATCGAGCTGTACGTGTGTCAAGAACTCGGAGGTGCCGGAGTAACGGTGCTTGGATCGGTTGGACCGGGAAGACGTACGACTACTTCTCTATGTTGTGTAACGCTTCCTCGTCGATCTAACAAGGGTACGTAGATCACACTCTCCCCTCTCGTTGCTATACATCACCATGATCTTGCGCGTGCGTAGGAATTTTTTTGAAATTACTACGTTCCCAACAGTTACGCCGATGCAAACTTTGACACTAATCTAGATTATTCTGAGTAGTAAACTGGACTCGTATAGTAGAACAGTTATTTGGAATAGCTCAAAATAGAACGTGGTAGCTGCATCTAGGAGATGACATAGAGATTTGTAAAGCACACACGGATCTGAAAGATTCAGACCCGTTGACTATAACATCTCTCACAAGCATAACATGATCAAGCCCAGAACTCATCGAGTGTTAATCACATGGTAATGTGAACTAGATTATTGACTCTAGTAAACTCTTTGGTGTTAGTCACATGGGGATGTGACCTTGAGTGTTAATCACATATCGATGTGAACTGGATTATTGGACTAGTGCAAGTGGGAGACTGTTGGAATATGCCCTAGAGGCAATAATAAATTGATTTATTATTATATTTCCTTGTTCATGGATAATCGTTAATTAATCCATGCTAAGAATTGTATTGATAGGAAACTCAGATACATGTGTGAATACATAGACAACACCATGTCCCTAGTAAGCCTCTAGTTGACTAGCTCGTTGATCAATAGAAGGTTACGGTTTCCTGACCATGGACATCGGATGTCGTTGATAACGGGATCACATCATTAGGAGAATGATGTGATGGATAAGACCCAATCCTAAGCCTAGCACAAGATCATGTAGTTCGTATGCTAAAGCTTTTCTAATGTCAAGTATCATTTCCTTAGACCATGAGATTGTGCAACTCCCGGATACCGTAGGAGTGCTTTGGGTGTGCCAAACGTCACAACGTAACTGGGTGGCTATAAAGGTACACTACAGGTATCTCTGAAAGTGTCTGTTGGGTTGGCACGAATCGAGACTGGGATTTGTCACTCCGTGTAAACGGAGAGGTATCTCTGGGCCCACTCGATAGGACATCATCATAATGTGCACAATGTGATCAAGGAGTTGATCTCGGGATGATGTGTTACAGAACGAGTAAAGAGACTTGCCGGTAATGAGATTGAACAAGGTATCGGGATACCGACGATCGAATCTCAGGCAAGTATCGTACCGATAGACAAAGGGAATTGTATACGGGATTGATTAAGTCCTTGACATCGTGGTTCATCCGATGAGATCATCGTGGAGCATGTGGGAGCCAACATGGGTATCCAGATCCCGCTGTTGGTTATTGAGCGGAGAACGTCTCGGTCATGTCTGCATGGTTCCCGAACCCGTAGGGTCTACACACTTAATGTTCGATGACGCTAGGGTTATAAAGGAAGTTTGTATGTAGTTACCGAATGTTGTTCGGAGTCCCGAATGAGATCCCGGACGTCACGAGGAGTTCCGGAATGGTCCGGAGGTAAAGATTTATATGTGGGAAGTCCTGTTTTGGTCACCGAAAAAGTTTCGGGTTTTATCAGTAACGTACCGGGACCACCAGGAGGGTCCCGGGGGTCCACCAAGTGGGGCCACTGGCCCCGGAGGGCTGCATGGGCCAAGTGTGGGAGGGGACCAGCCCCAGGTGGGCTGGTGCGCCCCCCACAAGGGCCCAAGGCGCCTAAGGGGAGGAGGGGGGCAAACCCTAAGGGCAGATGGGCCTTAGGGCCCATGCCTGGTGCGCCTCCCTCTCCCCTCCACCTGGCCGCCACCCAGATGGGATCTAGGGGCTGCCGCCACCCCTAGGGAGGGAACCCTAGGTGGGGCGCAGCCCCTCCCCTCCCCCTATATATACTTGAGGTTTGGGCTGCCCAAGACACACGAGTTCCTCTCCTTCTTGGCGCGGCCCTACCCCTCTCTTTCTCCTCATATCTCGCGGTGCTTGGCAAAGCCCTGCTGGATCACCACGCTCCTCCACCACCACCACGCCATTGTGCTGCTGCTGGATGGAGTCTTCCTCAACCTCTCCCTCTCTCCTTGCTAGATCAAGGCATGGGAGACGTCACCGGGCTGTACGTGTGTTGAACGCGGAGGTGCCGTCCGTTCGGCACTAGGATCTCCGGTGATTTGGATCACGACGAGTACGACTCCTTCAACCCCGTTCTCTTGAACGCTTCCGCTTAGCGATCTACAAGGGTATGTAGATGCACTCTTCTTCCCCTCGTTGCTGGTTTCTCCATAGATAGATCTTGGTGACACGTAGGAAAATTTTGAATTTCTGCTACGTTCCCCAACAACTTCAAGGTTTTGAATAAGTAGAAGAAGTCTCTCCTTCTCCGCCTTATAAATACCATGCGTGTGCTTAGCCCATCCTCGAAGGAACCTTCGGAGATGACGAATCTTGCATTGCCATCGCTCGATAGGCGTCCTTCCTCCTGAGTCTTTAGCCCACTCCAGAGCTAACAACTCAAGGAAACCTTCTCTTTCAAACCAGGCAAGTTCAAACGAGAAAATGTTCTTGTTGCCCACAAAAGTTTGAACTCCTAAATCAACTAGTAACGGTGTATGATCAGAGACACCTCTTGTCAATGCCTGCACGGTTACCAGAGGAAACTTCTGTTCCCATTCGACACTTGCTAGGACACGGTCAAGTTTCTCAAACGTCGAGACCGGTAACGAATTAGCCCAAGTGAATTTCCTACCCGAAAGCTCTATCTCTCCGAGATCCAAACTTTCGATAATAGTGTTGAACATAAACGACCATCGGCTGTCAAAATTGTCATTATTCTTCTCCTCCTTCCTACGGATAATGTTGAAATCACCCCCCACTAAGAGGGGGAGCTGTTCGTTATCACAAATACGAACCAGATCCGCCAAAAAGTCTGGCTTGAGCTCTGGTTGCGCAGCTCCGTACACCGCCACCAAAGCCCAATCAAACCCATCTGCCTTAGTTCGAACTCGAAACTTGACGGCAAAATCTCCCAAAACTACACTCCGAACTTCCAACGTTTCGCACTTAACCCCAAGTAGAACCCCACCGGATCTTCCTCGAGGGGGGAGGCAATGCAAATCGAAATCTACCCCCCCCCCCTCCCCGGACAAAGTGGCAAGAAATTGAGAAGTGAAGTTGCTTCTTCCAGTCTCAGACAATGCAATAAAATCTAACTGATGTTCAATAGAAGCCTCGCTAGAAATCTTCTTTTAGCCAAGTCTCTAAGACCTCTGCTATTCCAAAAAATGTCTCTCATAATTCATCATGAACTTTTTTTGCAGTGCGGATCCTAGCACTCCTACGTGCTGCCGAGACGGGATAAACCTTCCGTTTCCACATCCGCTTTGGCTTAAGGTGACCATCATCCTGATCAACACAGTCATTCTCTGCTTCTATCGCCTCGGGCTCATCTACATAAAGAGACACCTCAGGAATGGTGTCCTCCTCCGTCTCGGGTAGTGCAGGGTCAAGATCGGCACACAAGCCATCAAGAACCCTAACTCCAAGCGCATCTATCTCCTTATCGTTCCGCCGGCCACGTAGGTGGCACGCCAAATAGGTCGCCAAGAGACGGTCTCATCGGCATCACGTTCCTTCTTCTCTAGGCTCACAAAAAAACAAGACGGTCGGTCAAACAGACAAGGCGCCCGTGGACAGGAGCCGTCCAGTCGACAGCGGACCGACAGACATACCGTCGAGCACGTAGTACAAGGCACAATGATCAGGTCGCAAATTAAGGTACACTCGTTGATTAACACCAGAGAGATCATAAGCGCCAGCCCGTGTTGGCACTCGACAGTACTTACAAGGAAAGGCAGGTCTGGGACAAAACTCCCTACGATGAACAGACTGTATATATGATTTGGTGTGATGAAAAACAATTCAGTAGGTTGTCTGCAAATTGTTTTTTACAGTAATCAGTAGCGCACATCTCTTCTGCTTAGAGGGGTTCTGCGGCTCTGATGGTACTGTCATGATTTGGTTTGGTTTTATACATCTGCTGGTTTCGTGTAACTATGAAGAGTATCATTCATTGGGCGGGAGGATCATGTTAATTACACATCGTACTATTATTTGGAAGGAACAATCTCGTTCCTTATGAAAAGTGTCATCCAGTGTTAAAAATAAGGACCATGTTAAACTATGAAGAGAATCATACTTTGGGATCTAGAGCTATTATTAAAGTTCATTGAAAGTACAAAACACCTAAAGCATTAAAAAAATACATCGAGATTCGGAGGCCATCAAACAACCATTACTGCTACCAGAACGAGCCGTCGGTGTGCCGTTGTCATCGCTTCCCTACTGAAGCCGACTTGACCATGTTGATGATAGTTGGAAAGTCTGCGCGCATGTGCCCTAATAAGGACCAGGGCCTTGGAGCCCCGTTGTCGCCGTTGAACCCCTTGAATTAATACATCTGCAACACCTGACATCAAATCTCGACAAGAAACCTAACCTCGCTGCCTTAATGAGGCAACCAGAATCTATGCTAGATCTTTGTTGACTACGTCCAGATGGATGAACTCGAGAAGGATCGGAACCCCAACGACAAACTCGAAGAAGAAGTGTAGCCATCGTCTGAGCACCGCACCTATGAGGACTAAAAAAACCCAACCTAAACTACTAACCGGCTCAAGAATTTGTGGGCATCATGACGAAAGGCTTGCCGACGTCCACGTTCGAGGAGTTTCGGTTCAGTCTCTACATCGCCAGCAACCAGGGACGACGCCAGCGTGGGGTCGTATATGAGCGGCCGCCTCGGGTAAATTTTGAGGACCAAGGGTATCCCATCTATTGCTTTGGCGTGGCCACCATGGGAGGTGAGCGAATTCGATATGAGATGAGGTTGAGCGACGAGCTAGAGGAGAGGAAAGGAATGCTTCGCTAAGAGAGATACACGATAGGCCACGATTCACTAGGAGATGGGCCAGTCAAGTAAGGCCCAATTAAAGATGAGATTAGCCCATTACTTTTTATCTGCAGCCTGGGTTTGATGTTTCCAATTGCAAGACACGGTGCTCCACTTCTGCCTTCCCATGGCGGTGCCCAGGTCGGTCCAAGTACTGGATGGAGAAAGAGAATGAGTCCCTTGTTTCTGGGGCCGTTGGCTCAAAACTACAATCGAGCAGCCAACATTGGCAACTTAGTGGCAAAAACATGTCTTATCTTTTGTTTGAACAAGTGTCATGTTGTGCTAAGATTTAAATTAATATGCTTTTTTACATGTTTAGTGTATTGCAATGGACTTGAAAATTAGACATTTTTTGGATAAATAATGGAATGTTGAATAAGAGGGAGTCCAAGTTAGGCTGTATAAAAAAATCGTGTTATGTTTCTTTCTCTCGTTCTTGAGAATGAAACTATTTTGAATAAATAATTGTGTTGATCATGTTGCCTGAATGTACAGTTGACAATTTAATTTTATTGATTGTCTTGCTTGATTATATCGTGGCTTCGATTTTCCGTTTCTTTTAAAAGTCCGTCCCGGGTAACTTTAAATCCTGGATCCGCCACTGCCAGCAACGACGCTTCGACTGCTGGGGAGGGGATGCTGAGTGACATTATGCATGTGCCATGCGCGGATAGTTATTTAGCCAACGTTCTCTTCTATCTCTCCCTACCAGCTTTGATACTCCCTTCATTCCACAATGTAGTGCTTTCTCTATCCCCGTACTTCAACTTTGACCGTAAATTTAACTACCAAGACCGATTGCGGCGGGAGCAAAAATTATATCAGTGAATTCGTATTCGAAAAAAGTTTTTAAGTATGTAACTTTTTCTCCCGCCGCAGTCGGTCTCGTACATTAAATTTATGGTCAAAGTTTGACCTCGGGAAGCGCGGGCGCACTATATTTTAGAACGAAGGGAGTATTAAGGTTGTACGTAAGGACGTGGGCCATGCATCTAATCATACACCAGGCCTTAATACAATTGTGTTGCATCAAACCTTTCTCTACAATTGCAATCTTTTTTTAATGGAAATTGCAATTGTAATCTGACCGGTTCATTTCATCGATCTTTGCTGCGTATGCATGGAAGTATGGAACAGGCAGCCCAGACGGGTGCATGTTCATTGTAATCTGACATGTTCCTGGAAGCATGCATGCAGATCGATGGACCGTTTTGATGCATGCGTGCGTGGCAAGGTGAAGATCTATGGGATCGATGGAGCCGGCCGGCGTACGTCCTCACATGTGGCATGTGCGTCGGTCTCTTGGTACTGATGAGAAGGAACCCACCCGTGCCGTTCGTAGCTTCCTTTTCGCACGGACTGGACGACGACGAGACGAGATTGAGATGAGCATCACACCGCCGTAGTACCGTTGTTGTCCATACGGCGCATGCACACGTAGTACATCGACAGCAATACGGTCAGTCAAACAGGCAAGGCGCCCCCGGACAGGAGGCGTCAGAGTCGCCACTCGACAGCGGACCGACATACTACTAGGCAGAATGATCACGTCGCAAATTAAGACTCTCTCGTTGATTACCACCAGATTCCCTGTGGAAGCATGTACGAGTACGTACGTACGCGGTACGTGTACGTGTGGATGGAACCGGCCGGCGCACGTCGCCACATGTCGCATGTGCGTCGGTCTCCCGTACCCGTGCCGCTCCTAGTTTTCTTTTGGCACGCACTGGATGCATGACGAGACGAGTGAGATTCAGATCAACATCACACCGCCGTACGGACGGATACAGCGCATGCATCCTACCCTTGATCTTTCCAAGCTACCTACAGTACAGTACCTGACTTGGCTTGCATGGCACTAGATTTTACACGTCGTCGTCCTTGCTGTGTCTGTCCTCTGTTGGCGCATTCCATGGTCCCGATTCGCTCCTGGTTGGTTGCATTGCACCCCACCCCACTGGGGCCTGATCATCAACTGTCAGAGCAGAGGATTCCTCACATCAGTGGCTGTGAATGTCTGAAACTCTGAATGATGATCCACCGGGATGGGCTTCAAGTTCCTTCTTCGTCTAAGTATGTCCACACTTGTTCCACATCAGCATACTGCTCTGGCCCTCGCAGTTACTTAGAAAACAAAGGGCCAAGGGCGACATTCCAAAGATCCAAATCAGCATACTGCTCTGGCCCTTGCATACCCAATTAGAGCAATGTTCCTTGAATGGAAAAGCACGTCCAGATTCGCCCGGTCAGAGCATGCACAATCTCTGAGCAAAGATTCAGCGGAGGGACGCACGCACCCGCAATGGCAACAGGAACAGCAACATCGGAGAGCTGTCAGAGTCGCCGAAGGCAACACGGTCTGTCGGTCGGTCAAACGACGCCGGAAAACAGCCGTCGGTCTCGCGGCTCGACATGTTATCTAACGGTCAAATGAATGGTCAAACTGACGGCCCGTTTAGATCCGGGCCGACCTGTCATAAACCGGTTTAATTTCTTAGCAACAGGCCTTTTGGGTTTTTTGAAATAGCCGACGCCAAAAGTGATAGTTATCAGTCACAAAAAAAATTTTACTAGTTTTTTGAAACCATAACGCGAAAAGGGATGGTTTTATGCTATTCACTCTGGTTACTATAACATTCTTTTTCAGACAGCCTAGTGATTGTTTTTCATCACACCAAATCATTTTGTTGTTCATCGTGGCCGTGTCTGATCTGACCCATTGCCTCCTCGATATAAGCATGGTAGGTATTTTTGGCCTTGTGTTTTTTGTAGTTTTGGAACTTGGAATGTAGCCCTTGTATCATTGTATGTGATCTGATTCCCTCGTTGCAAGGACGAGAGCAGGATGAAAAAAATCGTTGTTGATCATCCATGCGTGCATGCATGTGCGAACAGAGTATGCAAAAGTAGAATAGCAGCAGAGCGCGTAGGATTAGTAACAACGAGCTGCTCACAGGATGCGATGCCAGTTCCAGTGCAACCGACGGAATACATGTTTATACCACAATAGCAGGAGGACATTTGAAGAAAAGAAAAACAATATTAGGGCGAGCAGGTGAAGGAACGTGACGTGGATGAAACCGTCGTCTTGTTGGGTATCTGTCTGACGAGTGAATTGCACGTACAGTCCCTGTACTCGCTGGTTTGGTCCAGAACGGTCCTGGAACTTGCGCGTTGCCTCGTTACGATCCTGCTACTTGCGAAACTGGTCCATCGACGGTCCTGCGGCAGGCCCACGTACGTACACGACTACATGTCCTGCCACATCAGCACAGGCCGACGCGGGCCGATTCAGTTTTTGCAAAGGGGGCCCTTGCTTTCAGTCGAGTCCTGCACCCGTCGAGGTAGGCAGAGGCAACGACGAGCAGCGGCGGCGGTTGATTGAGATCGGTGGCGATCGGCAACGCGATAGCGAGCATTGAGGGAGAGAGTAGAAAGCGATCGGCGATGGCTGCGAGGACATAGCCACCGTGAGTCGTCATCGGCGACAATGGTTCCCGTCCGGCGGCACGACAAGGGTCCTGTACCCAAATATGGTGAGTTCATTTCCAGCTCATACCTCTCCTCTGGCTGTTGTTAGTAGGGAAATATTGTTTATTGATTTGGAGCCTTTCCATGATCATCAATTTAGTTCAAGTTGGTACTGATTTGGTTAGGGTTTGGATGCAGCCGTAGGGTTTTTGAACGGATAAACTGAAAAATTTGTTTTTCCTTTGTTTGACAGCACACGAAACTGATCACTTCACTGCAGAGTTCGTTCATGGTGGATTTTTCATAGGGATAGGAGGCAATAGGTCATATGTTAATGGAAGGAAGGTTTGTTATGATTATTGCGAGGCTGACATGACATGTATGGCCATGTTTGATGAGTTAATTGAGACATTGGGTTATGAAAGGAAAGCAAGTATTAACACGTACTTGTTGCTGCCTGGTATGCAAATCAATGAAGATGGTCTTCGATTGTTATCAAAGGACAGCGACACAACCTGGATCAGGGAAATGGTTAGAGAGGGACATAGGTTTCTCATGTTTTATCTTGAGCATGGGGATAACATTACCACAGAAACATGGGATATTGTTATTGCAAACCCCACCCCTCAATTGCATGATGTTATCAGGCCTATGAAGTGCAACAGAGAGCAGGAGCATGAGAGTGTTTTGGAGCAGAGCAATGTGCCATACAATCATGTTGATGAGGGTACAAAAGAAGGGACAAGTACATGCAGAGTGAGAGGAAAAACAGAGAAAGAAGATGACGCGGGCAGTGATGATGAATCGTCTGACTCCGATTATGCTCCATCATTAGTAGAGAGTGACTATGATCTAGAGGATGGTGATGAAGATTTGTTCATTCACAGGAAGCAGAATGGTGCGGAGAAGGAATGGAAAGGGGAAGGAAAAGAAGTTGTAGAAGATGACATTTCTGAAGATGATAGACTGGACCTTCCAGATTCAGATGAAGAAGACATGAAATTCAATTTCAAATACTTTACAGAGGCAGATATGAATGAGCCAAAGTTCCATTTGGGTCAAGTGTTCTCGTCTATTGATCAGTTGAGGAAAGCAATTAGAGAGTACAGCTGCAAAGAGAGGTTGAACATAACATTTCCGAAGAATGACAAAACTAGACTTGGAGCTAAATGCAATGATGGATGTCCCTGGTATTTGTGTGCATCATATGACAACAGGACACAATCAATTATGATCAAGACATTCATAGATGAACACACTTGTTGCAAGAAGTGGCAAGTAAAAGCTTTTACTGCCAGATATATAGCTCATAAGTATGTGGAGAAGATCAGAGCAGATGAGAAAATGACACTAAAGGGTTTAGGGTCACTAGTGCAACAAGAATGGAACATGAAAGTCAAGAGGGGAAAACTTGGTAGAGCTAGGAAAATTGCACACAACATAATATATGGAGATGAAATTGCACAATACAATAAGTTGTGGGACTATGGGCATGAGTTGAGGAGATCTAATCTAGGCAGCACTTTCTTTGTTGAGCTTGCCAATGATGGTCAATTTAGGAAATGTTACTTCTCATTTGATGCATGCAAGAGGGGTTTTTTATCATCTTGTAGGCCAGTTCTCTTTCTTGATGGAACCCATTTGAAGACCCAATTTGGAGGCATTCTCTTGACAGCTATTGGAATGGACCCCAATGATTGCATCTTTCCAATAGCTTTCGGTGTTGTCGAAGTTGAGAATACCAAAAGTTGGAGATGGTTTTTGACTGCTTTGAAAGAAGACTTAGGCATTGCGAACACCTCGCGATGGAGCATTATGTCAGACAAGAAGAAAGTAAGATCATATGTCTCATGTATTTTATTAATGCTCACATGCATTTTATTGTTCTAATCAATTCTACATGCTTACATAGTTTTATTATCATAATTAATTAGGCATGCTTACATTGCTTTATCTCA
This sequence comes from Triticum urartu, assembly GCF_003073215.2. NCBI lineage: Eukaryota > Viridiplantae > Streptophyta > Magnoliopsida > Poales > Poaceae > Triticum > Triticum urartu. Next base: position 746,561,429 of record NC_053023.1, read on the forward strand.
ACCAGGGATTAATTAGGGATGTTAAGGAACTATTTAGTGACTCGGAGCATAGATTTTGTGTTAGGCATTTATGGCAGAATTTCACAAAAACTTCAAAGGTGAAATCTTGAAGAACCAACTGTGGAGATGTGCAAGAAGTAGTACAAAAGGTCAATTTAGGGCCAACATGGATCAGATGCTTATTTTAAATAAAGAAGCTCATGATTGGTTGGATGAGTTAGATCCGAAAACATGGGTTAGAGCTTCTCAAAATGAATTCCCTAAGTGTGATGTGCTATTGAACAATAATTGCGAGGTGTTCAACAAGTACATCTTAGAAGCAAGAGAAATGCCCTTCCTAAGCATGGTGCAGACAATAAAGGGGCAGATAATGGCAAGAATTTATTCGAAGAAGGAAGAAGCAGGGAAGTGGCATGGCAAGATATGTCCAAAAATTAGGAAAAGACTTGAGAGGCATGTGGAAGCTGCTAACACATGCACTGCTGACCCAGCAGGACTTGGGATATTCCAAGTTAATGATAGAGGTGCTGATTTTGAAGTGGACATCAAGTCGAGGACTTGCAGCTGCAGGAGATGGGATTTGACTGGAATTCCATGTTGTCATGGAGTGGCTGCTTGTAGGCATGAAAAAATACCTCCTGAAGAAATGGTGCACTCATGCTACTCCATTGAGACATATTTGAAAGCATATGAGCATATTATCATGCCATGCAGAGATATGGCTGAGTGGCAGAGGATGTATGGCAGAGAAATACTTCCTCCACCAACTCTGAAAAAGAAGGGAAGAAGAAAGAAAAACAGGAGGCAACAACCAGAAGAGAAAGAAGGCAAGGCAGGGAGAAAAATGGGTAGAGGAGGGGCTGTTATCCATTGCAGCTATTGTGGTGCTGCAGGCCACAATATTGGAGGATGCACTGATTTCAAGCTTGGTTTGAGACCAAAGAAAAAGGGCAAGATAGTTAGAGCTGAGCCACCAGTTTCCTTTGATTCAGAAAATGAGGATCCTGTCCTAACACAGGTAATATCTCTAATAGCATGTATCATTTCCCATATATATATTTAATTAATTGTGTGTGTCATTTCCCAATGTATTTAATTAATAGCAAGTGTTATTATTAATATAGGAGCAAAATATGCACACCATGGGTTTGAGTCAACCAGAACATACTCCATATGAAGCAGAGGTCATTTCTACATTGATTGTTGAGGTTTGTTTGTATGTGCTTTCTTAGTGACATTTCTGAAATATTTATCTATGCCACATGCATAACTCAAATCCAATATTTAACATTGCAGACGCAGTCACGCCAGAGACAAAATGTGCAGCCAACTGCTTTACCAGAAAATGCTTTCATTCAAGCAAATGTCCAAATGCAGCCCCCTATGCAGGAGACAACTGCCACAATCCATGGAAATGTTCATAGGAAGAGAGAGGTTTTAGCTTTGGCCAAATTGAAGGCAGCTGCTGAGAGAAGGGAGGTTGCGGATCAAGCCAAATTTAATGCAGCAATGGCAAAGCTTAGAGAAGAAGAGAACAAATTAATGATAGCAGCTCAGCGGAGAAAGCAAGAGATGGAAGAAAAGAGGCAAGGTGCTGAAGAGAGGAAAAAAGCAATACTGGAGGAGAAAAAGTTAGCAGCCGAGGCAAGAAAAAGAGCTGCTGAAGAAAAAAAAAGAAAGCTTAAGAGGAGAAATTTGCACTTGCCGAGGCAAAAAGGTTAGCTATGCAAGCCAAAAAGAGAGAAGCACTAGAGGCAAAGCAAAAGAGGTCGAAAGAAAAAAAAATAATTCAAGAAGAGAAGAAGAGAGGCAGAGCAAGCATATGAAAGGGAGGAAATGAATTTCCTGTTCATGCAACAAGAGGAGCAAGAAAGGCAGCAGAGATGGAAAGAATATCAGCAGCAAGAGGAGAAAGCAAAGCAAAAGGCCTGTGAGGAGCAGATGCAAGAAAAAGAAAAAACATGCGAGACAGAGGTTAATAGGGTTCAAACTACTCCAGTAATGGAAGAGGAGGTTAATAGGCCTCAATCATCTACAACAAGGAAAGCCTTTGAGGAGAAAAAAAAGCTAGATGATATGGCAGCAATGAGGTTAAGAACTGATGAGGAGAGGTATAGGGCATGGCTGCAAAAAGAGAAGGAAATGGACCAAGCAAATGGTCAACAAGGCACTTCCAACAAAAAAAGTCTTCCAAGCCAGCAAAACACTCAATTTAAGATGCCAAGAAAAGTTAGAATGTTTGATTATTTCAAGTAGTAGTCTAGTTCATGTGTTGTGCCAAATTCAGTTTCTTCTGGACTATTATGTAGTTGAAACCATGTTTATTTTTCCACATGATCATCTTATGTTCATGATCATGGTGCCCAGGATGTAATGATCATCTTATTTTGGAGGATATTTGGAAAACTATGACATTTCGTTTCCTGAGATTTTCAAATTTCCTATGATATTTTCTATCCTCGGATTTGCATATTCCCAGTGATATGTTCATACATTGCCCAGTTTCTATTAACATTGCATCTTCATATATCTAAATCATGTAGAAAATGCAGTGCAACACCAAATGGTACAGCACATAACCATATAATGCCTGCACTGTGCATATACATGTACTGTTCATGCTCATACATTGCCCAGGTTCTATGAACATTGCCCAGGCTCATGTCTAAATTATGTAAAAAATGCAGAGAATGACCATATGTAACAGCACATGACCATATAATGCTTGTACTGTTCATACGTACATATATATAATCCATGTACTTTATCCTGCACTTGACATGATCAAATGGCACATCACAGTACCAATTCCAGGAGAAAATACACAACATACATGACCAAATGGCAAAGCTCTAATATAGCCCAGCTCACAACACAGTATATCACATTAGAATTTTTGTTCAAATTACAAAGCTCATGTAAGAACAAGCACAGATCACAACTATGAAATTACCAAAAGATTACACACACCCCAGATCATCTAACTTAACTAACAACATTTCAAACAGGATGGTAACAAACATCCCAATGCCATTACACAAGCCAAAGTACTAAACTTCAGTACTGTCCGGACTTGACACGCCTCCAACAACTCCCACGTTCTCGTCGGTGACGCCGGAGCAGGCGGCGACCGTCCTCCTTGGCAGCATTCCAACCTTTGGCAGAGGCACCACCACCTTGAGCACCTTCCGATCGATACACGAGTCACGCAGCAATGCATTGACCTGCAATTCCCACCTGTCAGAGGGCAGCTCGATGTCAATCAGCTTGCCGTGAAGCTCCTTTAGCACGCCCATGCGAAGTCCGGCTCACATGCATCGTCAGGGAGGCCTTCATTGTGGGCGCGGCTCGGCTCCGGCCGAAGACATGGTGGCTCTCCGCGGCGCCACACCTGCTGCGGCAAACCCACCCGTGCACGCTGACGGTGGACGGTGGAATCGCAGGCGCGGGCCACGGTTGGGCTAGCTTTGCCTCCGCCCGCACAGGAAGCGGCGCTCATGCTCTAGCCGGGGCGGGTGACGGCTGGGACAGCTTCGCCTCCGCCCGCATAAGAAGGAAGGGGCCGGCGCAGGCTGGGACAACACTGCCTCGGCCCGAAGGACTCCTACTCTTGCCGGGGCCGGGAACGGAGCTACCGGAGGTCGCCGCCGCCGCCGCCGGCGGCCGTGGTTCTAGGGTTAGCGATTTCTATCTAATTTTGGGGATCGAATTGGGGGATTTCCTCTTTTCTCGCTCGGGTTAGGAGAAACTGAATCGGCCCGCGTCGGCCTGTGCTGATGTGGCAGGACATGTACTCGTGTACGTACGTGGGCCTGCCGCAGGACCGTCGATGGACCAGTTTCGCAAGTAGCAGGATCGTAACGAGGCAACGCGCAAGTTCCAGGACCGTTCTGGACCAAACCAGCGAGTACAGGGACTGTACGTGCAATTCACTCGTCAGACAGATACCCAACAAGACGACGGTTTCATCCACGTCACGTTCCTTCACCTGCTCGCCCTAATATTGTTTTTCTTTTCTTCAAATGTCCTCCTGCTATTGTGGTATAAACATGTATTCCGTCGGTTGCACTGGAACTGGCATCGCATCCTGTGAGCAGCTCGTTGTTACTAATCCTACGCGCTCTGCTGCTATTCTACTTTTGCATACTCTGTTCGCACATGCATGCACGCATGGATGATCAACAACGATTTTTTTCATCCTGCTCTCGTCCTTGCAACGAGGGAATCAGATCACATACAATGATACAAGGGCTACATTCCAAGTTCCAAAACTACAAAAAACACAAGGCCAAAAATACCTACCATGCTTATATCGAGGAGGCAATGGGTCAGATCAGACACGGCCACGATGAACAACAAAATGATTTGGTGTGATGAAAAACAATCACTAGGCTGTCTGAAAAAGAATGTTATAGTAACCAGAGTGAATAGCATAAAACCATTCCTTTTCGCGTTATGGTTTCAAAAAACTAGTAAAATTTTCTTTGTGACTGATAACTATCACTTTTGGCGTTGGCTATTTCCAAAAGTCCAAAAGGCCTGTTGCTAAGAAATTAAACCGGTTTATGACAGGTCAGGCCCGCATCTAAACGGGCCGTCAGTTTGACCATTCATTTGACCGTTAGATAACATGTCGAGCCCACATGTCAGTGTCTCTTCCTCATTCCCTTCACTCCTCTCTGCCTCCCTTCTCCTTCTTCGAAGTCAACTCCGAGCCGGTGACAGACCCCGAAGTTCAGCGGAGACAACAGCGTGGCCATGGGCGTCGGCCACACCGCTGGCCTACACGCACGACTGCATCCATCCACACAACTGCGTCCTTGCGGACCTCGGCGTCCACCAGGGCCACGGAGCGCCGACTGCCTCCCCTTCCACCAGCGCCAGCCGCCTCTTCTTCCACCTCACCGGCGTTGGCCGGTCGCTCCTCCGCCTCCCCAATTGCCTCCTCTCCCCAGATCCTCTTCTCCCCCCCATAGTTTGTAGCCCGCCGCGCCGTCCTCTGCGGCCTGGAGCCATGGCGCCACCGGCCAGAGGCGCTGCGCCGCATTGTCGGGCCAACCTCGGCAGCCATCGCTTGTGCAGGGTCCAGGCGGCGATGGGTCGCGGGTGCGGGTGGCACGGGCGGCTAACTCCGGCAGGAGGCCTCCCTGGATGCCGTCCTCCATGGCGGCGTCCAGCAGGGCGACGAAGCCGTCCACCCGCACCTTGCGCGTACTGGATGGCGACGAGCAACAGAAGGGAGCTCCACGGCGGCGCCATGGCTGGCCGGCGAGCTCCTCACGACAGATGCTTGCCGGCGAGCATGGCTGCGGGCGCACGGCGACCCGATTGCTTTTTTCAAAAGATTATAGGGACTTGATTGCATTTTTCAAAAGATTATAGGGACCCGGTTGCATTTTTAGAACATTTACAAGGACCCAATTGTTTTTATGAGGAAGAGGCACTGACATGTGGGCCCCACATGTCATCTAACGGCCAAACTGACGGTTCGTTTAGGTGCGGGCCCGACCTGTCATAAACCAGTTTAATTTCTTAGCAACAGGCGTTTTGAATTTCTTTTTTGAAACAATCGGCGACAAAAATAATAGTTATCAGTCACAAACAAATTTTCGGTAGTTTTTTGAAACCATAACACGAAAATTGGTAGTTTTATGCTATACACTTTGCTAACCAATTGTGCACATCTCTTCTACTTAAAGGGTGTCTGCGGTTCCAATGGTACGTCATGATTTTGTTTGCTTTCGTACATTTGTTGGTTTTGTGTCAACTAAGAAGAGTGTCATTTACTGGGCGGGAGGATCACATTAATTACGCATAGAAAGATCACGTTCCTTATGAAAAATGTCATGGAGCATTAGACATAAGGACAATGTTAATTATGAAGAGAATCATACTTTGGGATCAAGAGCCATTATCAAAGTTCCTGGGAAGTACATGTTGGATAACGTAGCATGCAATTTCAAAAAAAAGTCCTACGATCATGTAAGATCTATCTAGAAGATGCATGGCAACGAGAGGGGGAGAGTGTGTCCACGTACCCTCGTAGACCGAAAGCAAAAGCGTTAGGTTAACGCGGTTGATGTAGTCGAATGTCTTCGCATTCCAGCCGATCAAGTATAGAACGTACGACACCTCCAAGTTCAGCACACGTTCAGCTCGAACGTACCGGCAAAGGATCGAGGGAGAGTTTCGTCAGCACGACGACGTGGTGACGTTGATGGTGATGTGATCCTCGCAGGGCTTCGCCTAAGCACTACGTGAATATGACCGGAGGAGTAAACTGTGGTAAGAGACGCCGCACACGGCTTGGAACAATTGGTGTGTCTCCAAGGGGTGCCCTGCCCATGTATATAAAGGAGGGAGAGGAGGCCGGCCACCAGGGGCGCGCCGAGAGGGGGAGTCCTACTAGGACTCTAGTCCTAGTAGGATTCACCCCCCCCCCCCTTTCCTTCTCATGGAGGGGGAAAGAGGGAAGGAGAGGGAGAGGGGAAAGGAAAGGGGGGCGCTGAGGGAGTCCTGTAATAAGGGGTCCTCGGGCGTCCGGCCTGCTAGCCATGGGCCGGACTGATGGGCTGTGAAGATATGAAGACCGAAGACTGCACCCGTGTCCGGATGGGACTCTCCTTGACGTGGAAGGCAAGCTTGACGACTAAATATGTAGATTCCTTTCTTTGTAACCGACCTTGTGTAACCCTAGATCCTCCCGGTGTCTATATAAACCGGAGGACTTAGTACGGAGGGGATATTCATTATCATAACCATACAAGCTAGGCCTCTAGGGTTTAGCCATTACGATCTCGTGGTAGATCAACTCTTGTAATACTCATATTTATCAAGATCAATCAAGCAAGACGTAGGGTATTACCTCCATAGAGAGGGCCCGAACCTGGGTAAAACATTGTGTCCCCTGCCTCCTGTTACCATCGACCTTAGACGCATAGTTCGTGACCCCCTACCCGAGATCCGCCGGCTTTGACACCGACAGACGCCCCTTCCCCTTGTCCAATTTGGACAACCCATGGGGTGGGAGGCGCCACCCCTTGTGGGCTCCCCTCTCTCTCCCATATGGCCCATGTTGGCCCATTACTTTTCCGGGGGGTTCCGGTAACCCCTCGGTACTCCGATAAATATCTGAAACGTCCCAAAACCATTTCGGTGTCCAAATACTATCGTCCAATATATGAATTTTTACCTCTCGACCATTTTGAGACTCCTCGTCATGTCCGTGATCTCATCCGGGAATCCGAATAATATTTGGTCACCAAAACACATAACTCATAATACAAATCGTCATCGAACATTTAAGCGTGCGGACCCTACGGGTTCGAGAACTATGTAGACATGACCGAGACACATCTCCAATCAACAACCAACATCGGAACCTGGATGCTCATATTGGTTCCTACATATTATACCAAGATCTTTATCGTTCAAACCGCAATAACAACATACGTCATTCCCTTTGTCATCTGTATGTTACTTGCCCGAGATTTGATCGTCAGTATCCTCATACCTAGTTCAATATCGTTACTGGCAAGTCTCTTTACTCGTTCTGTAATGCATCATCCCATAACTAACTCATTAGTCACATTGCTTGCAAGGCTTATAGTGATGTGCATTATCGAGAGGGCCCAGAGATACCTCTCCGATACTTGGAGTGACAAATCCTAATCTCGATCTATGCCAACCCAACAAACACCTTCGGAGACACCTGTAGAGCATCTTTATAATCACTCAGTTACGTTGTGACGTTTGATAGCACACAAGGTGTTCCTCCGGTATTCGGGAGTTGCATAATCTCATAGTCAAAGGAATATGTATGAGTCATGAAGAAAGCAATAGCAATAAAACTTGACGATCATTATGCTAGGCTAATGGATGGGTCTAGTCCACCACATGTCTATGGTCATGAAACTTAACCATCTTTGATCAACGAGTTAGTGAAGTAGAGGCATACTAGAGACACTCTGTTTTGTTTATGTATTCACACATGTATCAAGTTTTCGGTTAATACAATTCTAGCATGAATAATAAATATTTATCATGATATAAGGAAATATAAGTAACAACTTTATTATTGCCTCTAGGGCATATTTTCTTCAGTACAAAACACCAAAACGTAATAAGAAATACATCAAGATTTTGAGACCTCTGAACATCACTTCCGCCACCAGAACGAGCCGTCGGTGTGCCGCTGCCGCCACTTCCCTTCCAGAGCCGGCTTGACCTTGTCAATGATAGTCAGAAAGTCTGCATGCATCTATCCTAAGGACCAGCGCCCTGGAGCCCAGTCGTCACTGTTGAACCCCTTGAATACATATGAAGCACCTGACACCAAATCTCGACAAGAAACCTAACCTCACCGCCGTAATGAGACGACAGGAATCTATGCCGGAGCTTTGTTGACTACTCCACACGGATGAACTTGAGGAGCATCAGAACCAAAAAGACAAACTCGAAAAATAAGCGTAGCCATCGCTCGAGCACCACACCTACGAGGACAAAAAAAACCCTAACCTAAAATAGTGACTGACTCAACAATTTCTGAAAATCATGATGAAAGGCTTGCCAACATTCACGTTCGAGGAGTTCCAGTTCAGTCTCTGTATCGCCAGCAATGACGCTTCGAGTGTGAGGGAGGGAAAGGGGGTGTTGAATGACATTATGCATGTGCCATGCACGTATAGTTATCTAAGCCATGTTGTCTCTTATCTCTATATTAGCTTTGATATTAGGGTTGTACGTAAGGACATGGGCCATGCATGTGTGTGTTGCACCAAACCTTTCTCTACAATTGTAATAGTTTTTTTAATGGGAAATGTAATAGTAATCTGACCCGTTCATTTCATCGATCTCTGCTTCATATGCATGGAACAGGTAGCCCAGACGGCTGCATGTCCATTGTAATCTGACATGTTCCTGAAAGCATGTATGTAGATGAAGGGCCCGTTTGGATGCATGCATGCGTGGCAAGGTGTAGATCAATTGGCAATGATAGGCGGAGAATTCCACCGGCCGGCGCACGCGTACAGGCGTACGTGCTCACATGTCGCATGTGCGTCGGTCTCGTACCCGTGCTGTTCGTAGTTTCCTTTTCGCACGGACTGGATGACGGCGAGACGAGATTCATCACATCAACATCGCACGGCCGTACTGCCGTTGCTGTCCATACGGCGCATGCATCCATCGATATCCATCCAATCCGAGATGCTGGATCCTCGCAAGCGACCTACTAGATGCCTTTGCTTGCGTGGTAGGAGTACTAGCTTTTACACGTCGTCCATCGCTGGCGCATTGGAAAGGTCATGATCTATCTATGCGCCAGCACTGCATCCTGGCTGACCAAATCTTGGAGCAGAGAAGGGTAGAGCAGTGGGTTCGACGCACGCATCTACAAATTCCTCGGCTTGTGAGGATCGATCCATGCGCTATTGCTACCTCTGCTTCTTCTGCCTTGCGAATCAGGGATTCCGAGGATCCAGATCAATGTGCGCATTCTGTTTCTTCGATCAAAAAACACGTGCAGAGTCAGACGGGCAGAGCATGCACAGTCTGTGAGCAAAGATTCAGGCGAGGGGACGGCCGGCCAAGTCGGGAAGGATGCAGTGCACGCACGAACCGCAATGGCAACAGCAAAAGCGACATCAGGCCAACTTGAGCGCGCGATCCCATCCTGTCCGGATGCGTTCGTTTGGGATAAAACGCCCAGCGCACAGACACAAACAGACTTTTATCCGTTTTCTGTCCGCTTTCGACCCATCCCGACCCAAGTTTAGGTCATTTTAAGGGTGAAACAGACAGCGCGCGGACGGGCGGGTCGTGTGCGCTTGTCCTCCCTTGACCCGCCCGTCGGTGGCACAGGGGTCCTTTTTTCTATCCGCCCCCTCCCCCTCCAGCCGCACTCCCTCCACTCTTCTCCACTGTTGCCCCTCGCCGCCACCGCCGCGCGCTGCCATTGCAGCTGTGTAGCTCGGACGAGCACTCGCCCAGCCCCCTTTCCCTCGACGCCCCTGAGCTACCCAACCATGGTCGCCTGATTTGCGCACCCGACGGCCGGATTTGGAGCAGATCCGGTCGAGTTTGAGCTCGCCCGACTGTGGAAGGCCGCGCCGTGCCATGGACTGGCCGAGCACCGGCCCGGAAGGCCCCGGCAAGGCCGCAAGGCCGCATGCAGGTACTGGCTCCTCCTCTAGCCTCTCGGATCTACACCGTCGGTGGTCCGCCGACAGATACATGAATGGCGGTTGGCCGGGCTCGGTGCTGGCCCAAAAGCTCGTCGGCGCACCGTTGGCACTCATTAAGTGCGACGACTGCCCAAAGAAGGTCTTGCGCCACGTGTCTGCAACGCCGGAACATCTCAGATAGGTGTTCACCAAGTGCTCAAACGATGGGGTATGTGCTACTTTAGCTTCGGTTGTGCTCTCGAATTTGACTAGTTGTGCTAACCTAATTGTTTTATTGTGTAGAATGGATGCAAGTTTTGATATTGAGAAGAAGAGTACATCGATATATTGATAAAGCGCAATTTAGTAGATGTTCATGCACTTTAGCTAGCATAGAGGCTAGAGATAAGACTAGTGCACTTGTTGCTAGAATAGAGGCTAGACATGAGAGTAGATGTGAGGAAGAAACGTCTACTTCTTTACACTCGAAGAAGAAAGAAGTACCCAAGATCAAGCCTCCACAGATCAACAATGAATGCATCAAGAAGACACTTGTCCAACTTATAGGAGCAGTTATGAAAGTTGGATACCTTCCAAAATGTATTCTTGTGGTTTTTGTTTTTTTTTTCGTCTTGCTTTTCTAGTCAAAATTTGATTATGTATTTTTCATGTATCTAAAATTAATGATGAAAAAAATATAGGCTTGCAAAGAAAATGTACGTGAACAGTATGCAGCCACACGTTGAACGCATGGCCACCGCATCTTAGAAAATGCCCAGACGTAACCCCATTACTCTACCTAAATGAGTAGAATCAAGACAAAACGGATGTTCGGATGGGATCGCGGCTGGAGTTGGGCTCAGAAAGCTATCAGAGTCGCGACAGCAACGCGGTCGGTCGGTCGAGCCACGCGGAGAAGAGCCGTCAGAGAACTATTTTCCTTCGAGAAACATGTGCAGATTGACCTGCTAATACCGTTCGAGAGGCAATGGATCATCAAACAGGGCCACAGCTGCTCCTGCTGCTGCAAGTGCGTGGAGAAGGAGGATCGTGTATCCATCGATGCATTCGGAGGACAAATAACCTTTTGTGCAAACAAATTCTAGAATTGACCTTGCTTGTAAAAAAAGTTTGAATCTGATCTTTTTTGGTCATGCCAACATCTTTGGCGTTTGGCTTACACGGGAGACGCTATGGTCCATGACGTCTGGACCTGGCATACATGAGCTTAGTTGGCGTTGACGTGGCAAGGCGAAACGCCATGCTCTTTGACGTTTGGAGGAAACGCCATAGTTCTTGGCGTTTGGTCCCTGACTAAGATTTGCTAAGTGCTGACCGGCTGCACAGCTCCATGCATGCTCGGCCGCTCGCTAGCTTCTCTGTGTGCGCGCACGCATGCATGCACCCTGCAGTGGCTTAGGTAACTAGGTCGTTGTTGGCCCTAGCACGCCCATTATCAAGGTCATCTAGTTTAATTGCCGTTCATGATCTTTCACTACGTAAACGCATATATGACCCCATAATCAAATATAAAAGCCTCGTTAAGGGTATCTCTAACACAGACCCGTAAACCTTCCGCATTCGTTCGGACTGCGTTGTCCGGACTGCGGAAACCATTCAACGCGCCTGTATCAGTCCAAGGAAGCCATCCAACGCGTCTGTATCGGTCCGCGGTGTGGTCCGGACGTATTTTTTTCCCACTGCTCCCAAGCCCTATTCTGACCACCATGGCCCCCCTCCCCCCCTCCTCTCCCGCGCTTTCCTTTTGATGCACGCTCCGCTTACCGCGCCGCATTCATGCCGGCTCAGAGCACGGAGCAGCCAGCATTGATGCCGCGTGATGTGACCGGACTGAAAGGATCGATATGGTTGACTAGAGGGGGGGTGAATAGGCAACTAACAATTTTTAACTTTTCTTTATCCAAATTAAATTTTGCATCAAAGTAGGTTGTCTAGATGTGCAACTAGGTGAGCAACCTATATGATACAACAACAACGAACAAGCAAGCAAGCAAGAGAAGTAATACTAATAAGTTTGTACAAGTAAAGGTAAGAGATAACCAAGAGTGGACCCGGTGAAGACGAGGATGTGTTACCGAAGTTCCTTCCTTTTGAGGGGAAGTACGTCTCCGTTAGAGCGGTGTGGAGGCACAATGCTCCCCAAGAAGCCACTAGGGCCACCGTATTCTCCTCACGCCCTCACACAATGCGAGATGTCGTGATTCCACTATCGGTGGCCTTGGAGGCGGCGACCGAACCTTTACAAACAAGGTTGGGGCAAACTCCACAACTCAATCGGAGGCTCACAACAACACCACAAAGCTTCACCACAATGGACTATGGCTCCGTGGCGACCTCAACCGTCTAGGGTGCTCAAACACCCAAGAGTAACAAGATCCGCTAGGGATTGGTGGTGGAATCAAATTTCTCTTTGTGGAAGTGTAGATTGGGGCCTTCTCAACCACTCCCGAGCAAATCAACAAGTATGATTGGCTAGAGAGAGAGATCGGGCAAAAATGGAGCTTGGAGCATTAATGGAGCTTGAGGGGGAAGAGGTAAGTCAACGAAGAAGAAGGGGACCCCCTTTTATAGTGGGGATAACAATCCAACCGTTACCCCACTAAACAGCCCCGCAGAGGGCGGTACTACCGCAGAGGGCAGCGGTACTACCGCAGAGGGCAGCGGTACTACCGCTCCCCCCTACGGTACTACCGCCCAGCTGAGAGGGCTAGAAGACAGAGGAGGGACTGGCCCAGCGCGGTACTGCCGGACAGGCCTAGCGCGGTACTGCCACGGTGGCAGGGCGGTACTACCGCTCTCGAGCAGTACTACTGCACCTACAACCGCTGCAGGTGCCGCTCAACCCGACACGAGAAATGTCCCCCTCGAGTCGAGGCGGTAGTGGCCCGGTACCGCAGCGGTACTGCCGTTGAGGACACACAAGCGGTACTACCGCTGGGCACCGCGGTACTACCGCTCGGGCCAAAGACAGCTCAAACTGCAGGGAAAAAGACCTCCAACGACGCGGGAAGGTCTAGAGGGTATGAAACGAAAGTGTACGTGATGATTCCACCCTAGCCGTACCAAAGCGGACCCCCTCTTGATAGTACGATGACTCCTAAGAAACTAGTCCACCAACAAGAAACGAAAGAGCTACACCGTCTTGAAAAACACTCCGAGGGAAGAGAAATCGTCTCGAGCCAAAGGATGAATCTCTGAAACGCTCAATGCACAAGGTTAGTCCGCAAATATGTTGTCATTAATCATCAAAACTACATCGAGAGAGATATGCCTTAACACGGACAGAGGGTGGCGCTGATCGACGCAACCTCTCGTCAGCCGCCGCTTCAATGCAGACGCAACTTTCCGAGGAGCCAACTCCGGTCGATGGGTCAATGACAGTATTGGTGATCCACACCCAAGGCTGGACCCAACCACTGCACGCCTATATGACCAAGGGTGAGCTACTCCAGGATAAAATGAAGACCCGACGCATCATCTATCGCTCCAAAGCCTACACTAATCACCCCCACCAACCACCACACACATCAGAGGAGGCCGTAATGTTGATCCACACTGAAGATGTTTGTCAGCGTTGTATATCCCTTTGTCACGCGTATGATTTGCCACGTCAAAACGAGATTCAAATTTTGGTCAGTGTTTTTTTTCACTGTCAAGAGCTACGTGTTGTGCGTTTTGTTATAATTTATAAAATGGCGGTTTATTGCATTTACGGACACGATTGTGATGGTTTTCTGCATTTACGGACATGACTATGTTGGTTTTATGCATTTCACTCGATTCAGAACCAAAGAGGAACGTCTCAGTGATTTTGGTGCTATGTACTCCGTACTCTAAAAGGGAACTACGGTGCAAGAATGCTAAGAGCACTACAGCCAGACATAGCAAATATGACCCCTTAAACGCCCGCGGACGCGGTCGGTCAGTGACCAGGTGTGTCCGTTTTGAGCCCTTATTTATCCGTCTGCACAACCACACTTATTTTTTTCTCATATGTCCGGACACTTGCACATGATTGGTGGAGATGAAGAGAGAGAGAAATAAAAGAATGAATAAAGAAAGAGAAAAGATGGTCCGTGGTGGGGCCGCGTCCTTGCGGAATGCCCGGGCGCATCCGCGAGCCCTCATATCCTCCCCATGTTTGAGATGAATATGAGGGTTCGCAGTCAGCCCGGGTGTATAGGAATAATACGTTGGGTGCGGTTGGGTCGTGTTTTTTCTTCTCTTTCCAATCTGGTCACTGATTGGACGCTTCCGCACACGTATAAGGGATGGTTTGAGGTGTCCGACTGCAAATGCTCTAACATTGTAGTACAATTGCATACAAGAGCGTAATGATGATACCCAAGACTTGGTTAAGGAATCTATCTAGTAGCACTTATGGTGGAGTATATATCGATTTTACCATTCGTGGATCAGCTAATTTTCTTAACATACAGCAGATCATGAAAGCACTAGGGACACTGTCACAGCTCATCGGTGATAATCAACGTGCTCCGCCACATAACGACCTACTTACCCATGCATGCACGCATAGAACCTACGTCTCATGTCACTCACATAAGTATGCTATGGCAGGCAGTGAGGCAGACGACGTGCATGCATGCAGCGATGGCAGCTAGTCAAATCTGAGCGCCCAAGGACCAAACGCCAAGACGTATGGCGTTTCCTCCAAACGCCAAGGAGCATGGCGTTTCGTCTTGCCACGTCAACGCCAACTAAGCTCATGCAAGCTAAGCCAAACGTTAAGGATGTTGGCGTGACCAAACAAAGATCATATTCAAACTTCTTTTACAAGCGAGGTCAATTTTGGATATGTGTGTTCCTAAGAGCATCTCCAATAGCTTGTCAATATGGATGTTTATACTCGTTTTTCATGACATGAGCCTAAGACAGACGTCCAACAGCTTGTCGATATAGTCGTTCAAATATACACATCCTCTAAATCAACCTTGACAATGTCCACGTCTGGACATTGTGAAGGCGTCGTCTAAACTTAGTTGCAGTCATGATTTCTTTCTCTCCCCAGCGACGGCCCATCTATCATGGTCCCTGTATATAAACGTTCTGATGCAAAACTAGACGTGTATATAAAAGAATTTTTTTAAACAATTGTCTATATAAATATATAGACATCCAAATATATACATGCTATTGGAGATGCTCTAAGAAGCCAAAAGCGTCCGAACAGATAAAAAAACCATAAGCGCCACCAGGTAATTAGTAGGCAAAAGGTTTAGCCAAACGGCAAAAAAAAAAAACTCTCAACCCATGCCGTGTCTTTTTTTTACCTGGCGATGGAAGGATCCCGAGATTGCGCCACCGGGGTACTCCTTCGCCCGCCTCCTCCCTCACCACCGCCAGAGGCAGATGGTGCATCCGGGTGAAGCCTGGCCGGCGCCAGTGGCAGCAGGCTTTCCATGTCTTCATGTACGGAGGGGCTGGCGCGGGCCGGCATTGAAGGTTTATCTCCGATGGCGGCTCTCGGAACACCCAGCTCCCTTCCTCGTTAGGCAGGCGGCAATGATGGTTTCACGTGTATCTGGGCTCGCAGCCGCAGTGGGGCATTGCAGGGGTGAGAGCATCTACAGACGGGCACCTCAAACCCTACCGAAACATCCAAGCGGTTCGTCCGGTCAGTGACCGGTCATGGACGCCTCAAACGGGTCTCAAACGCCCGGATTGACCGGCACCCCTCATATTTAGCCCAAATGTGGGGTGGATAATGGAGCACCCGGGCGCACCCGTCACGTTGGACCCGACCCATGCTGGCCCCCTCGACGCCACATATATTCGTCCCCATCCGCTCGTCGGAGCAAAGCCCAGCCACTCAACTTCACTCCCCTCCGCCAACCGAGCTCACCTCCGGTGGTTTTCGGCCTTCTCTGGCATGGCAGGCAGTGGGTCGAACTCCGACCACTCCGGATCCGTCGACTGGGGTGTCATCCCATGCGGGTTGGAGGAGGCAATGGCAGTCCGCATTGCACTCCGCCGCTCCCAAGAGAACAGCGCCCGGTCAACGGACGGATCTGTCCGCCACAACTCCATAGCGTCGGCTCACCGGGCGCTCGGGTCCTCTGGTGCTGGTTCCCCGTGGTCCCGGCAGCCGGAACACCTCTCCTTCCCCATCACCTGTGGGCAGACTATGCGTCCTGTCAGGGACGGGCGGCCAGCGTGGCAAGGAGAGGATAAGGGCCGCCGAGGCCCGTATCGCTGTGGAAATGGCGGTGGCAGAGGCGGCTGATGCGGCGGTGCGGGCGGCCGCAGACGAGGAAGCCATCCGCGCGCGTATTGTGAAGAAACGGCAGCGGAGGAACACGCGCGCCCTCGCCCAAGAGCAGAATCGGGCAAACTATGGCCGGACTGCCACCAAAGGAGGAGAAGGCGGTCAGTGACGGCGGGGACAGCTCCGGCGGCGAGTAGATCCGGCTCGATCCGTATTGCGTCTTTGACCGGTGCTTCCGCGAAAAGGACGGCAAGGACGCCGGGATGGGCAAGGGCAGCCGTGGATGAACTCCACCAAAGCCAAATATGTCAAATTTTGATAGTCCGATGGCATGTTTAGTTAGTAGTGATGGAGTAGCCCAACGATGAGTGTGCATTGACGTAGTTGCATGAGATTGTATGAACTTGAGATATGATAACGAAAGTGTTTGGATGTGAACTACATTATTTGAGGGGTGCCCGATCAGCACTCGCGGACGTGCCTGGGCGCGTCCGCGAACATTTAAGGAGGCGGATTTACTAAGTCCCGCTGTAGATGCTCTGATGTGGGGAAAGTTGTCTGACGGCCCTATTGGTGGGAGTCACGATGGTAACTGTGTTTCGGCAATCAATGGAGGTGGTGCAGCAGGTGTTCTTGCATCTAGTCTTGCGCCGGGGTGAAACCACTGTCCGGCCTTGGTCAGACCGACCACGGCGAAGTCAGCGGGCGTCGTCCTCTTCTTAAAAGCTCACATGTGCATCGTCTTCCTTTCTCTAACCCATCTGTACACCCCACCCCCTCTTTCGACCGGGGGTGAAACATCCACCACTGGCAGGCAGATGCACTTGTAATTTGATCGAGCTCCCTCCGGTTTATCTCATCGATGTCTGCTACGTAGTGGAGTATACATGAAACATCCCAGACCATGACACACATGTTCCTGGAAACATGCATGCAGATGGACCGTGGATGCATGTTGATGTGTGGCAAGGTGAAGAGAATTCCGTCGATCTATCCATGGATGGAACCGGCCGGCGCACGTCGTCACATGTGGAATGTGCATCGGTCTCTCGTACTGAGCGAACCCACCCGTGCCGCTCGTAGCGCGCGGACCGGACTGGATGACGAGATGGGTGAGATTCAGATCAACATAACACCACCGTACGACGGATACAGCGCATGCATCCTATCCTTGATCTTTCCAAGATGCCTACAGTACAGTACCTAACTTGGCTTGCATGGCACTAGATTTTACACGTCGTCGTCCTTGTTGTGTGTGTCCTCTATTGGCGCATTCCATGGTCCCGATTTGCTCGTGGTTGGTTGCATTGCATTGCACCCCACTGCAGTGCACTGCACTGCGTGCTGATCATCAACTGTCATAGCAGAGCAGAGGGTTCCTCACACCAGTGGCTGTGAACGTCTGAATGATGATCGACCGGGTGGGCTTCAAGTTTCTTCTTAGTGTAAATATATCCACACTTGTTCCACATCAGCATAGTGCTCTTGCCCTCGCAGATAGAGATGGAAATTGATGCTCCAAAGATCCAAATCAACGTACACATTGCATACCCAATCAGAGACGATTCCACGAGAGAGTCTGAGCTCTGTTCTTTGGATGGAAAAGCACGTCCAGATTCACCCGGTCAGAGCACGCACAATCTCTGAGTAAAGATTCAGCTGAGGGATGCAGTGCACGCACGCACCGCAATTGCAACAGCAACAGCAAGAGCAACATCGGAGAGCTGTCAGAGTCGCCGACGGCAACACGGTCGGTCGGTCGAACGACGCCCGAAGAGAGCCGTCGGAATCGCGGCTGAACGACGGTCCGACAGATACCCGCCGAGTACGCGGCACAATGAACGGGTCGCCAAGAAGACGGTCTCATCCACATCACATTCCTTCACCTGACTCTCCTCGTGTTATTGTCTGTTTTGCTTCAAATTTCCTCATGTTATTGTGGTATACATTATATATAAGCATGTAGGTCCCTTGCAACTGGCATCGCATCCTACGTACTCTGCGGCTATTCTTTTCATAAAAAAAAAACTGTACTCTGCTGCTATTCTACTTCTACATGCTCTGCTCGCACATGCATGCACGCATACGCATGGATGATCAACAACAATTTTTTCATCCCGCTCTTGTCCTTGCAACGAGGGAATCAGATCACATAGTACAATGATACAAGGGCTACATTCCAAGTTCCAAAACTACAAAAAACACAAGGCCAAAAATACCTACCATGCTTATATCGAGGAGGCAATGGGTCAGATCAGACACGGCCACGACGCTGCCTGTGCGTGAAGAGCGTAGCCATCGTCAGAACAGTGGCCTTGAAGGATGGGCCAGTGCTTACCCCGCAAAAAAAAAAAGCAGGCACGCGATCAAACGTTTTGGCTTGGTTAGGCCTAGTGGGCAGATCCTACTCTCGACAACAATACGGTCAAACAGACAAGGCGCCCCGGACAAGGGCGGCCGTACGTCGGAATCGCCGCTCGACAGCGGACCGACAGACATGACGTCGAGCACGTAGAGGGCACAATGATCAGGTCTCAAATTAAGACATCCTCGTTGATTAACACCAGAGAGATTCCCTTCCCTGTGGAAGCAAAGCATGTACTAATAGTGCTACGTGTGTTCCTAAGAAGCCATAAGGGCCAGCCTGTGTTGGCACTTGGCAGTATCATACAGCTACAAAATAGGAGTACAATGCAAGCAGGTCTGAAAGAAGACTCGCTACCAACAAGTACCTATACATAAGGAAGGTCACGGGCCTTGCTGTCTTGGAAAGGGCACGCAAGAAGCAATGCGCCTGCATCGCCAACACTAAAGTTTCCCATCTCAGGGTCAATGCGAGACAATGCAAAAACTACACCCGTCGGCTAAAGCACGACGACAGTTGGCTAATCGGCCGCTTGGAGAAGGAAACGTTTGTCCACGATCGTTATTCCAATGTCATTGGTAGAGGTCGTGCGAGAACCCAAGATTTTAATTGGGAGGATGTAAATTTAGTGCACACCGACTAAGAGGGCACCTATGATCCGTTCACCGAGGAGGCCAAGAGCACCATTGACAAAATGCATGCCGAGTGACAAGGCATCTGACCGGGAAGGCTTCACCGCTGCTTTTTTTTAAGAGTTGTTGGAACATCATTAATGTGGAGGTGATGAATGTGATTCATAATTTTACCAACCTACACGTTGCAAACTTACATTGGCCCGACTCCACAAATATTGTGCTCTTACCAAAGAAGGATGGGGCGAAAGACATCACCAAGTTTAGACCCACTAGTCTCATCCATACCATCGCCGTGATGCTTGCCACTTGGCGTTTCCCCCTTATGAACGACCTCGTCTCCAACACCCAAAGTTCCTTCATTAAGAGGAGAAGATCCATGATAATGTATGTTAGGAACCTTGCCCGCTGGCTTCACAAAAATAGGACCCCAAAACTTCTCTTCAAGCTTGACACTCCGAAAGTGTTTGCTTCGGTGCGTTGGGGCTACATTCTTGGCATTCTTCAAAGGAAAGGCTTCCCTAGGACATTTCATGATTGGATCACAACCCTTCTCTGCATCTCCTCTTTGAGTGTCCTCCTCAATGGGGTTCCGGGTCCCCCATCGCTCACGGCTGAGGACTGAGGTAGCGTGAACCGCTCTCTCTGCTACTCTTTGTCATTGCCATTGACCAGCTTCAGACCTTCAGCAAATACTCGGCTTGGCCTTCTTCAAATATTAGGGGCCGCAGAACCATCTTCTAGAGCTTGCACTATGCAGATGATGCAGCTTTTTTTGGTAATGGAGAAAGGAATCCATTTGGGGATGCCCCGTGGTTGAAAGGTATAGGAAGCCTAAATAGCTTGTATTTCCATATAAAAAATATAGATAGCCATGTATACATTCTTTGGATGTAACTCCAGTCCATTATTGATAAATATTGATGTATAAATGGAGGTATATCCACATGAATAGATAGGTACCAAGCAATCATTAATTGGATGTAAAACAAGTCCATAGTAAATGAACATTGATTGAATAATTGATTTATATCCATATTCAGAAAGAATATTGCACTAGATGACTACTCGTTAAATGTTGAGTGAATCATTAATACGATGCCATTTAAAGTTTTCCAAAATAAGAACGGGGCTCAACTCTATATGAGTTGTGTTCTCCAAAAGATATACAAGTAAGTAAGGAAACACATAGTTACATGCTTCTGTTGGAAATATGCCCTAGAGGCAATAATAAATTAGTTATTATTATATTTCCTTGTTCATGATAATCGTTTATTATCCATGCTAGAATTGTATTGATAGGAAACTCAGATACATGTGTGGATACATAGACAACACCATGTCCCTAGTAAGCCTCTAGTTGACTAGCTCGTTGATCAATAGATGGTTACGGTTTCCTGACCATGGACATTGGATGTCATTGATAACGGGATCACATCATTAGAAGAATGATGTGATGGACAAAGACCCAATCCTAAGCCTAGCACAAGATCATGTAGTTCGTATGCTAAAGCTTTTCTAATGTCAAGTATCATTTCCTTAGACCATGAGATTGTGCAACTCCCGGATACCGTAGGAGTGCTTTGGGTGTGCCAAACGTCACAACGTAACTGGGTGGCTATAAAGGTACACTACAGGTATCTCCGAAAGTGTCTGTTGGGTTGGCACGAATCGAGACTGGGATTTGTCACTCCGTGTAAATGGAGAGGTACCTCTGGGCCCACTCGGTAGGACATCATCATAATGTGCACAATGTGATCAAGGAGTTGATCACGGGATGATGTGTTACGAAACGAGTAAAGAGACTTGCCAGTAACGAGATTGAACAAGGTATCGGGATACCGACGATCGAATCTCGGGCAAGTATCGTACCGCTAGACAAAGGGAATTGTATACGGGATTGATTAAGTCCTTGACATCGTGGTTCATCTGATGAGATCATCGTGGAGCATGTGGGAGCCAACATGGGTATCCAGATCCCGCTGTTGGTTATTGACCGGAGAGTCATCTCGGTCATGTCTGCATGTCTCCCGAACCCGTAGGGTCTACACACTTAAGGTTCGGTGACGCTAGGGTTATAGAGATATTAGTATGCGGTAACCCGAAAGTTGTTCGGAGTCCCGGATGAGATCTCGGACGTCACGAGGAGTTCCCGAATGGTCCGGAGGTAAAGAATTATATATAGGAAGTGCTATTTCGGCCATCGGGACAAGTTTCGGGGTCACCGGTATTGTACCGGGACCACCGGAAGGGTCCCGGGGGTCCACCGGGTGGGGCCACCTGCCCCGGGGGGCCACATGGGCTGTAGGGGGTGCGCCTTGGCCTATATGGGCCAAGGGAACCAGCCCCAAGAGGCCCATGCGCCAAGAGAAGAGGAAAAGGAAGAGTCCTAAAGGGGGAAGGCACCTCCGAGGAGGGACTCCTCCCTGGCCGCACCCTTCCTTGGAGGAAGGGCCAAGGCTGCGCCCCCCCTCTCCCTTGGCCCTATATATAGTGGGGGAAAGGGAGGGCAGCACCACCCCAAGCCCTGGCGCCTCCCTCTCCCTCCCATGACACATCTCCCTCCTCCCGCAGCGCTTGGCGAAGCCCTGTTGGAATCCCGCTACTTCCACCACCACGCCGTCGTGCTGCTGGATCTCCATCAACCTCTCCTTCCCCCCTTGCTGGATCGAAGAAGGAGGAGACGTCGCTGCTCCGTACGTGTGTTGAACGCGGAGGTGCCGTCCGTTCGGCGCTAGGATCATCGGTGATTTGGATCACGACGAGTACGACTCCATCAACCCCGTTCTCTTGAACGCTTCCGCGCGCGATCTACAAGGGTATGTAGATCCACTCCTCCCTCGTTGCTAGATGACTCCATAGATTGATCTTGGTGACACGTAGGAAAATTTTGAATTATTGCTACGTTCCCCAACAGCTTCATCGAAAGGAACACAATTCCTATATACGAATGGGTGGTGATTATGTTCCCATATTAGTCTTACTGTGTTTTTTGTTTAGACCTTGCTACCCCACCTTGGTTGAATCAATAGACATGGATGGAAATCTACAGAAGAATGAGAAGGTAAGAAACATCTTACTTTACATTTTTTTACATGCAATTCTTTGTGGAGTGGTTTATGCATTCATCCAATTCTTGCATCTATCTGAGTAGTTAATCTTGGCAATTACTATTGGTTGCAATCATTAGTAACGACTCTACATTACATATGTTCCCAACTAAAATTTTAGGACACCACAACTAGAAAATAATACTTATATCTTTCGGAGACTTTGTATGTCAATTATATATGTTGACTAACCATGCACTAACATTTGCAAAGCAGAACAACACTCTTTTAAGTCCTAAAAGTTTTCAGTTTCCATGGAGAGCTGATTTCACGGATGAGGGGAGTAATATTATTTCTCATGTACACTTTCTCACTCTTTCTTTTCCCCTCTATGGACATATCTTTATCTACTTTTTCATGTGTTAGATTTCAGATGTTTGTTGATTTCTTTCTGACCATTGACCATCATAAAAATCACAATGTATGCCACGATGGTGTGCGATAAATATAAAAGGCAAATTCAAAGGTAGTTTTGAACATGAGCATCACATCTTTAAATCATAGAGACAAAACAATAGAAATCCACATTCATTAATGATCCACCTAAACCATAGTTCATCAAGGTTAATTATGGTCGGTGGTCAGAGAGACAAGGTGGTACATAATTGACAGCCTAAAAAGGCATACACCTAAATGAACTAGGCTTGAAGCCCTACATATAGGGCACGAAAGTGATGAGCTAAACAAGACATGCTACCAGAACACCAAAAACAAATAGATTAAGAAAGGAACAAAGCCATACTCTATTTGAGACTTATCCTCACATGCCAACACTCTACTAGCAATACGCTTCACACCTATCACAGAGGTATATATAGATAGAGAGAGAGGGAGATGGATAGAGAGAAAGTCAAATTTTGTTTTACCCCTGCTATGTGGAGGATAGAAGATTTGTTCAACCCAAGCACCTGAGCAATCGACAAAACCATATGACTTATAGCAATGTATGTATGACCAGAAAAGGTCTAATTGCGTAGGAATGACACCACACCCCGTGGAGAAATCTAGATCCATTATGACATACACGCCACAAGGCCAATGAAAATCTAGATTATCTCCAAAGGAGCATGCAAAAAAAATCCCAATTATATATGTCCGGTAGGACCGTAGGAGAACCTCGTATCACGGCCAAGAAGGAAAAGCCTCACTTGTTTATTATGTCCTGCTCCATAGCTTTTCTATTTATTCACTAATTTGAGGTATAATTTCTGTCACAAGTATGCAATGTGGCACACAATGCCAGGACAATTCTATGGCCTTCGAGCTGAAATGAGTATATGGGCTTCACCAAATATTGAAAACTCTCAAGAATCTGGAGCATCCATACAGATCTATTTTCAAGATCGAGGACACTACAGCTTAATTCAAGCCGGCTTCCACGTACAAACATATCACCTATCCTAGTAACCTCCAATTCTTTTGAACGAATTACTATTTTGTAATATGGTTTTCCGTGCAAATTTCGCCCTCTTTGTACCATAACAGAGATATCCCCTTCTTTACATATTGGACCGTAAGTGTAAACAATGTCATTCAAACAACTTATATATTATTATTGTCCGTATATAGTCTAGATGTATTTTGTAATAGTTTGAGACATTATCAGACCAAGTATTAGTCTCTTTATATTGACAATAATGCATGTTCCCTTTTTTATTACATAGAAGGACTCGAGATCAAAGGGGTGCTACAACTTACAATGCGGAGGATTTGTTCCTGCGAGTGGAGCTAAGCTAGTGCCGGGACAAGCCATTGCTCCTCCATCAATTTATGGCATACAAGATCACTACATCAGGCTTAGCCTCAACAAGGTGCAACATTCTTCCTAGTCAACAAGATCACTACATAAGCTTATACATTTTCTACTATTTCTCGCGCGTTGCTGCAGGAATCTTGTTGAACGAAATGCATAAATAGATGTTATATAACATTTTCATTACAGTTAACAGAATGCCTTGTTTCTAACAAAAAAAATGTGAAACATGAATTACATATGTATTCTTCGAGTGTCCAACACATATAACATTAGTGACAACCCAAACATTTATGCAAAAAATGGCAAACTATGAGGGACATGCATGACTTGCTGATTTGGCAGGGATGCAAGGGTTCAAAAAATAAATACTATGAAAAATATAACTTTTGCCTATCACACATGACTTTCTAATGTGGCATGGTTGCACCTATACAATGAAAGTAGCGCAAAAAAAACTTAGAACTACCATACATGACTCGCTAATGTGGCAGTGGCAACATGAATAGGAAAAATAGGGCGGCTTGCAACTATTTAAGAATGCAAAATTAAAATTAACAAAGAAGGATTTTAGTGCTATGGTATTATATTAAAAAATATGGAACTTTAGGTTCTGGGAAACTATATGTCACCCAAGATTTTTGCTAATTAAAACTTGCTTATACTCTTCTTGTGCATGAAATTTATTGTTCATCGATTTCATCGGTCCCTCATTGACTACAGGATCCAAATTCTGGAGATTGGGTGGTGTACCGTCATGATTTAGAAACACCATCATTCTTGGGACATTTTCCAAAGGAGCTTTGCCCTGAAACACCACATATACAAGCATTGACTGGATTCGTGAATTACTTAAAGAATGCACATGGTCCACCAATGGGTAGTGGACACTTCCCTGATTATAATGAGAAGAAATCTGCCTACTTCAATCACATTAAGAAATACAACTCAAAGGGTCAAGCTTTTGACCCCCGTTACACTGGGATGGTCAAGTTAGTTGATAGGAAAGATTGTTATGATGCAAATGATTTATTTCTCGAATTTAAGAAGGGTTATACGTTCAACTATGGTGGACCAGGTGGTTGTATTGGTTGAGATCAAAAGTTGTATTGTAATTTGGATTGAATAAATAGGAAATTATGAATTTGTCAAACTGTACCATGGTAACGATGGTGATCATCATGATGGTCTCTAGTTTATGAATTGTTTGTTTTGCCGCCCACTTAAGTCATTCCCATCACGAGGACCTGTGACGTGTGCGAGAACACAATAGTAAGTTAAATACCTAAAACACCATATGACTGAACCTCTCTGGGCCCAATGGGCCATGGAACCTACGTATAAAACCACAGAGTAAATGTGCATATTATCCCTATGATGAACTAGGAATCTACATGGGATAAGTGGGAAGCGGCCAAAATGTTGAACACCAACTCGTGCAAACTCCTGCCCCCCCCCCCCCCCCCCCCCCCAATGACGAACATACCAATATGGATGCCACCATCGCAGGGAGATAAAAGGACGGGTGTCTTTAAGTCGAGCTATGTACCACTTTCGGGTTGCTATAGGGTGTGAGTTTATAGAACTTTGGGCCGTGGTTGGTTGCTTGGTGTTGCGTGGATGGCGCCTACTTGGGCGATTTTAGAGTCATGGTGTTGTTTTGGTCATGTCATTATAAAGGATGTAATGGTCGTTTCGTTTCTGCCATTGTACTTTCTTTGTATGAACACTTGCCATTATAAACACATGGACACACAGCTTACCCCTATGAACACCACTAAGAGATTGGGCTAAAAAATTTAAGATTGATGAAGTCATCACAAGCTCCTTGTAGTCGATGAAAACATCATTTCACTTAAGGAACGACATCACTGAAAAAAGGCTAAAATAAATCCAGAAAAATGTGAGAGCTCGCGCCAGCTCTAAAACTTAATCATCTTTGGACGACTAGCAGCACAAGAAACCTGAGCATCTCAGGCTCTCAGCTAGGCTTGTTTGCGCAGTGGCTTTGGTGACGACTTCATGCGAAGCTCCGTGAATGGTTGATGTTTGGTACGTACAACCACACACATGTATTTGTGTATGTATGTGGTTTGTATACACATGATTTGTATGCATCAAGGCAGGTGCACACGCGGAGTCGTGTCCGTCCTGGCGTCCATGCATATTTTCCCGTCTCCTCGTCTTATCTGTTTACTCCCTCTCCAAAGAAATATAAGAGTGTTTAGAACATTAAAGTAGTGATCTAAAAACTCTTATATTTCTTTGCAAACTGAAACCTGTTAGGTATTCATATCATTTGGGCTAAAAGAGCCATTGAAATACCAACTTGTAATTGATAAAAGAAGAAAAAGGTTACTATGGTGCCTACGGAAAATTGGAAAATCCTATTCCCCACCCCATTACGGGGAACAATTCACGTTTGGTATGAAATACACACCCTTTTTTGGCCAAAAAATTTTATTTTTTTCCCCCCCCCCCCCCCCCCGTCCCATAATATAAGAACACGCTCTTATATTATGGGACGGAGGGAGTACTTTTCTATCTTTTTATTTTCGTTTCTTTTTTTTACCTTTCTATTATTCAAATTCATTAACATTTTCTAAACTAGATGATACCCCACTCGATGCTGCGGGAATTGGTTGATGAAAATTTGGGCTCATATTAAAACTACATATAACTTATTATATTTGATTATGTATGGTTGTAAAAGTATTTATTGAATATAAGTAGAACAATTGAGTGAGAAACATTTTCCCATGCATGGTTGAATGTTGTGCTGACTCTTTCCTATGCAGGATTGCATGTCGAGGTGGACCTTATCCCATTCATGGTTGTATGATGAGGTGACATGCTTGCATGTTAAGATAAATAAGTTGGTTGAAATGACTCTCTTAGGTATATAGGGTTCATGATTTTTCTCTCTTAAATTTCGTATATTTTACAAATTTGTGTACTTTTTTCAGATTCAAGATTTTGTTATAATTTGGGATTTATATAAATTCTTTATTATTTTCTAGAACTGCGAACTGTCTTGTAAATAAATATTTTTACAAAATTTAAATATTTTTAAAAGTCATGAAAACTTTTGAAATTTTCATGATCATATAATTAGCAAACATTTTTTAATTTCTGATTTTCTAAATTCATCAAAAATTACACAACCATTTTTAATTTGTGAATATTCTTAAAATTCAAGAATATTTCTGTAAAATTCATGACCATATTAATAATTGTTGGGTATTTTTTCTGAATTAATGAATATCTTTTAAATTCGTGTCATTTTTTAGCATATTAGAAATCTTCAAACTAGGAACCTCTTTTTCAAAATATTGAACTTTTGAAAAAATATATTCATTTTTTTAAATGCATAAATATTAAAACAAAACAATGTTTTTTTACAGTTGTCAAAAAGGTTTCTAAGTGCATGCATGTTAAATTCTGAATTAATGAATAGTATTTTAAATGCTTTTCTTAAGTTTTCAAAAAGAATGTTTTTTTAGATGAATTGAATACATAGTGGATGACGGCTTTCCCCGCGAGCAAGTTAACACATACATACATGTACTATACTGTACTGTACACAACGAGCGGTCAATTTTTTTGTACATAAAGTCAACTTTTTAGGGATAGTGTAACGCTTTATTGCTCAATCACATTGGGTACAATAGCAATGGCAAGGGAGTTTGGAGCTAGAGATGGCGTCGATTAATAACATTAATGCAATTTCGAGCTAGATCATGAGCAAGAGTGTTTGACAGTTGTCCTTCATGTAGAAGCGAGCTTCAATGAAGTCTCTCGTACGATGGTTGATCTTCATCAGGACGATGTAGTAGCT
The DNA here is from genome assembly GCF_003073215.2 of Triticum urartu. NCBI lineage: Eukaryota > Viridiplantae > Streptophyta > Magnoliopsida > Poales > Poaceae > Triticum > Triticum urartu. The sequence goes on from NC_053023.1 coordinate 746,589,537, forward strand.
AGAACGGGTTCCATTGTCAATTGCATTGACAACCTCCAATCAACCGGAAGCAGTCAAACACCTTTGGATTTGCAGCCCACTGCTAGAGTAAGAGTTTCAAGGGATGCTAGGGCTTCTAAGATGGATGGATCCGAAATTCCCGAGTAGGCTAGAACGGGAAAACCCACGTACAAACCATTAGGGTTTCAACAAATGGCAGGTTCCACTCTGTGATTCTCAATTATGGATACATCATCATCGAGGATCAGATTCCTTATATGCAAGGCGATCCAACTACAGTATTATTTTGAGTCGAAGGGTGGTCCAACTAGACGACGAAGGAAAGGGTTTACAAGGCCCCGCCATGGGTCGTCCGCTGGACAAAATGGATTCCATTTCAGCCGGGAAGTTGCCAGTGAAAATGATAAACAGAAATAGGGGAGAATCTCTTCTTGGATCAGCTTTTTTCTTCTTTCTAGCAATGATGGGCCGGTCTATACAGTGGCCATTCGTATCATATTGGCCAGATGAACCCCATTGGATGGAACTCAGTTCCTATTATGTGCCTTAAGCACCGGTTACAACACAAATTGCTAGCCGGCGCACGCACTACTATGCACTATGTCTGAAAATGGGCCGGCACATGCAGGAATTTTTTCACTCTTTTTTCCAATGATTTGTACTGCAGTTTTCTGGGTGGTTTTCTTATGGTATTCCCTCGCATCGGTTATTGCCGATTTTATCATTTTTATTTTATTTTCTCAATTTTTTCCTTTATTTTTGGTTATATTTTTATTTATCTTTATCTTTTGGTTTTAGATTTATTATTCTTTCTTTTTTCATTTTTAAGCTGTGATTTTTTTCCAATTTTTTTGTACATTTTTTTCAACTCCGTGAACTTCTCTCAAATTCCAGAACTTTTTTTTTTGAATTATGATTTTTCTCATCTTTGTGAATTTCTTTTTTCAGATTTGTGAACTTTTTTCATTTTTGTGAATTTTTTAGTTGTGAACTTTTCAAAGTCATGAACTTTTATGAAATTTGTGAACTTTTGTTTTTGAAAACTGGGAAGTCTTTCAATTCATGAATTTTTCAATATCGATTAACATTTTTCACATGCACATACTTTTTAAAAATTAGTGAACTTTTTTCAAAACTGTTCACTTTTTAAAGAAATTTGTGAACTACTTACATTTTTGTGAACTTTTTTCAAAACCACGAAAGCTTTTTTTGCAGTTTTTTTAAGCAAAAAACCAATTAGAGGTTTGATTCTCAAAAGAAAACTGACCAGAAACTCAAAACTATTCCTACTCGCCATGTGGATTTATCAATTTGAGTTCAAAAATAGGAAAAATGGCGTCAAAAGTTCTGTCCTAGCAATGGCTCTTATGTTTGAAGGGTAACCCAGGCATCCATCACTCTCCTCCCAAAGAAGAAAGAAGATGCCATCACCGTCGAGGATTGCAGGCTTCGAGCGAAGGGGAAGCTAGCATGAAAGGTGATAACAATAATAATAATCTTTCATCCAAAAATTCAGAATTGGTAGTGTGGATTTTATTCCATGCATCATTTTCTTTTGAGAAAGGAAAAGGGACAAGAGTTTTCTTGCTGGGTAATTTCTTATAATTTTGTTGTGTTGTTGGTTCCTATTCCTAGGTGTTACGGCATATCTCTTTTAAGGTAGTTTTGGTGATTGATGACAACATGTTGGCGGACTAATCTAGTGTTTTGAATTATTCTCAGATTCTCCCCTGGCACGAGACGCCTTCTTTCCCTTGGAGTGTATTTCAAGACGGTGTAGCTCTTTCGTTTCTTTCTTGGTGGACTAGTTGCGTAGAGGGCACCGTACTATCAAGAGGGGGTCCGCTGGGGTTTTGCATGGGTGGAATCTTCACGTACACATCAGCTTCTCACCCTCTGAGTTTTTCCTGTCCATTGAAGAGATCTCTCCTCTCTTCCTTGTCCTGTCTGGGTCTGAGCGGCAGTACTGTGCACCCAGCGGTAGTACCGCTGAGAAGCCACAAGCGGCAGTACCGCTCCACAGCGGTAGTACCGCCGTGGCTCCACAGCAGTAGTACCGCTGGGGGCCCGGCACCTCCGCCTGGTCCTCATCCTCTTTGAGGGATCGCTTCTCCCTCTCTCTCTCGCCCCAGCGGTAGTACCGCACCGCCTGCGGTACTACGGCTGAAGGGTCATAAGCGGTAGTACCGCTCCACAGCGGTACTACCGCCCTTGACCCCACTGCCGTAGTACCGCTGGGCAGTCTGGCTCCTACCGCCTCGATTCGAGAGGTCCTTTTCTCGTGTCGGGTTTTGCGGCACTAGTCATAGTTGTAGTGGCGGTAGTACCGTTCCTGGAACGGTAGTACCGCCCTACCACTGCGGTAGTACGACAGTTGGAGCTTTTCCCTTTTAGTCTCCTCAGCGCGGCAGTACCGCTGGATGGCGCGGCAGTACCACTCCCCTGGCGGTAGTACCGCCCCCTCTGTTGGGGAACGTAGTAATTTCAAAAAAATTCCTACGCACACGCAAGATCATGGTGATGCATAGCAACGAGAGGGGAGAGTGTTGTCTACGTACCCTCGTAGACCGATAGCGGAAGCGTTATGACAACACGGTTGATGTAGTCGTACGTCTTCACGGCCCGACCGATCAAGCACCGAAACTACAGCACCTCCGAGTTCTAGCACACATTCAGCTCGATGACGATCCCCGGACTCCGATCCAGCAAAGTGTCGGGGAAGAGTTCCGTCAGCACGATGGCGTGGTGACGATCTTGATGTACTACCGTCGCAGGGCTTCGCCTAAGCACCGCTACAATATTATCGAGGACTATGGTGGAAGGGGGCACCGCACACGGCTAAGAATATGATCACGTGGATCAACTTGTCTGTCTATGGGGTGCCCCCTGCCCCCGTATATAAAGGAGTGGAGGAGGGGAGGGCCGGCCCTCTCTATGGCGCGCCCTAGGGGAGTCCTACTCCCACCGGGAGTAGGATTCCCCTTTCCTAGTCCAACTAGGAGTCCTTCCAAGTATTAGGAGTAGGAGACAAGGAAGGGGAAGAGGGAAGAGAAGGAAGGAGGGGGCGCAGCCCCTCCCCCTAGTCCAATTCGGACTAGGCCTTGGAGGGGCGCGCGGCCTGCCTCTCCCTTTCCCCTAAAGCCCAGTAAGGCCCATATACTTCTTCTCCCGTATTCCCGTAACTCCCCGGTACTCCGAAAAATACCCGAACCACTCGGAACCTTTCCGATGTCCGAATATAGTCGTCCAATATATCGATCTTTACGTCTCGACCATTTCGAGACTCCTCGTCATGTCCGATCTCATCCGGGACTCCGAACTCCTTCGGTACATCAACAACTCATAATATAACTGTCATCGAACTAAGCGTGCGGACCCTACGGGTTCGAGAACAATGTAGACATGACCGAGACACGTCTCCGGTCAATAACCAATAGGGGAACCTGGATGCTCATATTGGCTCCTACATATTCTACGAAGATCTTTATCGGTCAGACCGCATAACAACATACGTTGTTCCCTTTGTCATCGGTATGTTACTTGCCCGAGATTCGATCGTCGGTATCTCAATACCTAGTTCAATCTCGTTACCGGCAAGTCTCTTTACTCGTTTCGTAATACATCATCTCGCAACTAACTCATTAGTTGCAATGCTTGCAAGGCTTATGTGATGTGCATTACCGAGAGGGCCCAGAGATACCTCTCCGACAATCGGAGTGACAAATCCTAATCTCGAAATACGCCAACCCAACATGTACCTTTGGAGACACCTGTAGAGCTCCTTTATAATCACCCAGTTACGTTGTGACGTTTGGTAGCACACAAAGTGTTCCTCTGGCAAACGGGAGTTGCATAATCTCATAGTCATAGGAACATGTATAAGTCATGAAGAAAGCAATAGCAACATACTAAACGATCGGGTGCTAAGCTAATGGAATGGGTCATGTCAATCAGATCATTCAACTAATGATGTGATCCCGTTAATCAAATAACAACTCTTTGTCCATGGTTAGGAAACATAACCATCTTTGATTAACGAGCTAGTCAAGTAGAGGCATACTAGTGACACTCTGTTTGTCTATGTATTCACACATGTATTATGTTTCCGGTTAATACAATTCTAGCATGAATAATAAACATTTATCATGATATAAGGAAATAAATAATAACTTTATTATTGCCTCTAGGGCATATTTCCTTCAGTCTCCCACTTGCACTAGAGTCAATAATCTAGTTCACATCGCCATGTGATTTAACATCAATAGTTCACATCTTTATGTGATTGGTTCACATCTCCATGTGACTAACACCCAAAGGGTTTACTAGATTCAATAATCTAGTTCACATCGCTATGTGATTAAGACCCAAAGAGTGATCATGTTTTTGCTTGTGAGAGAAGTTTAGTTCAACGGGTCCTGCCACATTCAGATCCGCTGTATTTTGCAAATTTCTATGTCAACAATGCTCTGCACAGAGCTATCCTCTAGCTAATTGCTCCCACTTTCAATATGTATTCCTAGATTGAGACTTAGAGTCATCTAGATTTAGTGTCAAAACTTGCATCGGTGTAACCTTTACGACGAACCTTTTTTCACTCTCCATAATCGAGAAACATATCCTTATTCCACTAAGGATAATTTTGACGCTGTCCAGTGATCTACTCCTAGATCACTATTGTACTCCCTTGCCAAACTCAGTGGTAGGGTATACAATAGATCTGGTACACAGCATGGCATACTTTATAGAACCTATGCTGAGGCATAGGGAATGACTTTCATTCTCTCTCTATCTTCTGCCGTGGTCGGGTTTTGAGTCTTACTCAACTTCACACCTTTGTAACACAGGCAAGAACTCCTTCTTTGACTGTTCCATTTTGAACTACTTCAAAATCTTGTCAAGGTATGTACTCATTGAAAAAACTTATCAAGCGTCTTGATCTATCTCTATAGATCTTGATGCTCAATATGTAAGCAGCTTCACCGAGGTCTTTCTTTGAAAAACTCCTTTCAAACACTCCTTTATGCTTTGCAGAATAATTTTACATTATTTCCGATCAACAATATGTCATTCACATATACTTATCAGAAATGTTGTAGTGCTCCCACTCACTTTCTTGTAAATACAGGCTTCACCGCAAGTCTGTATAAAACTATATGCTTTGATCAACTTATCAAAGCGTATATTCCAACTCCGAGATGCTTGCACCAGTCCATAGATGGATCGCTGGAGCTTGATATTTTGTTAGCACCTTTAGGATTGACAAAACTTTCTGTTGCATCATATACAACTCTTCTTTAATAAATCCATTAAGGAATGTAGTTTTGTTTATCCATTTGCCAGATTTCATAAAATGTGGCAATTGCTAACATGATTCGGACAGACTTAAGCATAGATACGAGTGAGAAACTCTCATCGTAGTCAACACCTTGAACTTGTCGAAAACCTTTTGCGACAATTCTAGCTTTGTAGATAGTAACACTACTATCAGCGTCCGTCTTCCTCTTGAAGATCCATTTATTTTCTATGGCTTGCCGATCATCGGGCAAGTCAACCAAAGTCCATACTTTGTTCTCATACATGGATCCCATCTCAGATTTCATGGCCTCAAGCCATTTTGCGGAATCTGGGCTCACCATCGCTTCTTCATAGTTCGTAGGTTCGTCATGGTCAAGTAGCATGACCTCCAGAACAGGATTACCGTACCACTCTGGTGCGGATCTCACTCTGGTTTACCTACGAGATTCGGTAGTAACTTGATCTGAAGTTACATGATCATCATCATTAGCTTCCTCACTAATTGGTGTAGTAGTCACAGGAACAGATTTCTGTGATGAACTACTTTCCAATAAGGGAGCAGGTACAGTTACCTCATCAAGTTCTACTTTCCTCCCACTCACTTCTTTCGAGAGAAACTCCTTCTTCCAGAAATTCCGAATTTAGCAACAAAAGTCTTGCCTTCGGATCTGTGATAGAAGGTGTACCCAACAGTAACTTTTTGGGTATCCTATGAAGACACACTTTTCCGATTTGGGTTTGAGCTTATCAGGATGAAACTTTTTCACATAAGCATTGCAACCCCAAACTTTAAGAAACGACAACTTTGGTTTCTTGCCAAACCACAGTTCATACGGTGTCGTCTCAACAGATTTAGATGGTGCCCTTTTAACGTGAATGCAGCTGTCTCTAATGCATAACCCCAAAACGATAGTGGTAGATCGGTAAGAGACATCATAGATTGCACTATATCCAATAAAGTACGGTTATGACGTTCGGACACACCATTATGCTGTGGTGTTCCATGTGGCATGAGTTTGTGAAACTATTCCACATTGTTTTAATTGAAGACCAAACTCGTAACTCAAATATTTGTCTCCGATCAGATCGTAGAAACTTTATTTTCTTGTCACGATGATTTTCCACTTCACTCTGAAATTCTTTGAACTTTTCAAATGTTTCAGACTTATGTTTCATCAAGTAGATATACCCATATCTGCTCAAATCATCTGTGAAGTTCAGAAAATAACGATACTTGCCGTGAGCCTTAACACTCATCGGACCGCATACATCAGTATGTATTATTTCCAATAAGTCAGTTGCTCGCTCCGGAGAACGGAGTCTTAGTCATCTTGCCCATGAGGCATGGTTCGCAAGCATCAAGTGATTCATAATCAAGTGATTCCAAAATCCCATCAGCATGGAGTTTCTTCATGCGCTTTACACCAATATGACCTAAACGGCAGTGCCACAAATAAGTTGCACTATCATTATTAACTTTGCATCTTTTGGTTTCAATATTATGATTATGTGTATCACTACGATCGAGATCCAACGAAACTATTTTCATTGGGTGTGTAACCATATAAGGTTTTATTCATGTAAACAGAACAATAATTTATTCTCTTACTTAAATGAATAACCGTATTACAATAAACATGATCAAATCATATTCATGCTCAACGCAAACACCAAATAACACTTATTTAGGTTCAACACTAATCCCGAAAGTATAGGGAGTGTGCGATGATGATCATATCAATCTTGGAACCACTTCCAACACACATCGTCACTTCACCCTTAACTAGTCTCTGTTTATTCTGCAACTCCCGTTTCGAGTTACTAATCTTAGCAACTGAACTAGTATCAAATACTGAGGGGTTGCTATAAACACTAGTAAAGTACACATCAATAACATGTATATCAAATATACTTATGTTCACTTTGCCATCCTTCTTATCCGCCAATCACTTGGGGTAGTTCCGCTTCCAGTGACCAGTCCCTTTGCAGTAGAAGCACTTAGTCTTAGGCTTAGGACCAGACTTGGGCTTCTTCACTTGAGCAACTTGCTTGCTGTTCTTCTTGAAGTTCCCCTTTTTCCCTTTGCCCTTTTCTTGAAACTAGTGATCTTGTCAACCATCAACACTTGATGCTCTTTCTTGATTTCTACCTTCATCGATTTCATCATCATGAAAAGCTCGGGATCGTTTTCGTCATCCCTTGCATACTATAGTTCATCACGAAGTTCTACTAACTTGGTGATGGTGACTAGAGAATTCTGTCAATCACTATCTTATCTGGAAGATTAACTCCCACTTGATTCAAGCGATTGTAGTACCCAGACAATCTGAGCACATGCTCACTGCTTGAGCTATTCTCCTCCATCTTTTAGCTATAGAACTTGTTGGAGACTTCATATCTCTCAACTCGGGTATTGCTTGAAATATTAACTTCAACTCCTGGAACATCTCATATGGTCCATGACGTTCAAAACGTCTTTGAAGTCCCGATTCTAAGCCGTTTAAGCATGGTGCACTAAACTATCAAGTAGTCATCATATTGAGCTAGCCAAACGTTCATAACATCTGCATCTGCTCCTGCAATAGGTTTGTCACCTAGCGGTGCATCAAGGACATAATTCTTCTGTGCAGCAATGAGGATATACCTCAGATCACGGATCCAATCCGCATCATTGCTACTAACATCTTTCAACACAATTTTCTCTAGGAACATATCAAAAAAACAGGAAGCAACAACGCGAGCTATTGATCTACAACATAGATATGCTAATACTACCAGGACTAAGTTCATGATAAATTTAAGTTCAATTAATTATATTACTTAAGAACTCCCACTTAGATAGACATCCCTCTAATCCTCTAAGTGATCACGTGATCCAAATCAACTAAACCATGTCCGATCATCACGTGAGATGGAGTAGTTTCAATGGTGAACATCACTATGTTGATCATATCTACTATATGATTCACGCTCGACCTTTCGGTCTCAGTGTTCCGAGGCCATATCTGCATATGCTAGGCTCGTCAAGTTTAACCTGAGTATTCTGCGTGTGCAAAACTGGCTTGCACCCGTTGTAGATGGACGTAGAGCTTATCACACCCGATCATCACGTGGTGTCTGGGCATGACGAACTTTGGCAACGGTGCATACTCAGGGAGAACACTTTTATCTTGAAATTTAGTGAGAGATCATCTTATAATGCTACCGTCAATCAAAGCAAGATAAGATGCATAAAAGATAAACATCACATGCAATCAAAATATGTGACATGATATGGCCATCATCATCTTGTGCCTTTGATCTCCATCTCCAAAGTCGTCATGATCTTCCATCGTCACCGGCATGACACCATGATCTCCATCATCTTGATCTATATCAATGTGTCGTCACATGGTCGTCTCGCCAACTATTGCTCTTGCAACTATTGCTATCGCATAGCGATAAAGTAAAGCAATTATTTGGCGCTTGCATCTTATGCAATAAAGAGACAACCATAAGGCTTTTGCCAGTTGCCGATAACTTCAACAAAACATGATCATCTCATACAACAACTTATATCTCATCACGTTTGACCATATCACATCACAACATGCCCTGCAAAAACAAGTTAGACGTCCTCTACTTTGTTGTTGCAAGTTTTACGTGGCTGCTACGGGCTTAAGCAAGAACCAATCTTACCTACGCATCAAAACCACAACGATAGTTTGTCAAGTTGGTGCTGTTTTAACCTTCGCAAGGACCGGGCGTAGCCACACTCGGTTCAACTAAAGTTGGAGAAACTGTCACCCGCTAGCCACCTTTGTGCAAAGCAAGTCGGGAGAACCGGTCTCGCGTAAGCGTAAGCATAATGTCGGTCCGGGCCACTTCGTCCAACAATACCGCCGAACCAAAGTATGACATGCTGGTAAGCAGTATGACTTATATCGCCCACAACTCACTTGTGTTCTACTCGTGCATATAACATCAACACATAAAACCTAGGCTCTGATACCACTGTTGGGGAACGTAGTAATTTTGAAAATTTCCTACGCACACGCAAGATCATGGTGATGCATAGCAACGAGGGAAGAGTGTGATCTACGTACCCTTGTAGACCGACAGCGGAAGCATTACCACAACGCGGTTGATGTAGTCGTACGTCTTCACGGGTTGACCGATCAAGCACCGAAACTACGGCACCACCGAGTTCTAGCACACGTTCAGCTCGATGACGATCCCCGGACTCTGATCCAGCAAAGTGTCGGGGAAGAGTTCCGTCAGCACGACGGCGTGGTGACGATCTTGATGTACTACCGTCGCAGGGCTTCGCCTAAGCACCGCTACAATATTATCGAGGATTATGGTGGAAGGGGGCACCGCAGATGGCTAAGAATATGATCACGTGGATCAACTTGTGTCTCTAGGGGTGCCCCTGCCCCCGTATATAAAGGATCAAGGGGAGGAGGCCGGCCCTAGGAGGGGCACGCCAGGGAGTAGGATTCCTACTCCTAGTTGGAGTAGGTTTCCTCCTTTCCTAGTCCAACTAGGAGAAGGGGGGAAAGGGGGGAAGAGGGGAAGGAAGGGAGAGAGGGGCCGCGCCCCAAACCCCTTGTCCAATTCGGACTGGGCTTGGGAGGGGCGCGCGCCTGCCTCTCCCTTTCCCTAAGCCAATAGGCCCATATACTTCTTCCCGTATTCCCGTAACTCCCCGGTACTCCGAAAAATACCCGAAACCACTCGGAACCTTTCCGATGTCCGAATATAGTCGTCCAATATATCGATCTTTACGTCTCGACCATTTCGAGACTCCTCGTCATGTCCCGATCTCATCGGGACTCCGAAACCTTCGGTACATCAAAATCATAAACTCATAATATAACTGTCATCGAAACCTTAAGCGTGCGGACCCTACGGGTTCGAGAACAATGTAGACATGACCGAGACACGTCTCCGGTCAATAACCAATAGCGGAACCTGGATGCTCATATTGGCTCCTAAATATTCTACGAAGATCTTTTATCGGTCAGACCGCATAACAACATACGTTGTTCCCTTTGTCATCGGTATGTTACTTGCCCGAGATTCGATCGTCGGTATCTCAATACCTAGTTCAATCTCGTTACCGGCAAGTCTCTTTACTCGTTCCGTAATACATCATCTCGCAACTAACTCATTAGTTGCAATGCTTGCAAGGCTTATGTGATGTGCATTACCGAGGAGGGCCCAGAGATACCTCTCCGACAATCGGAGTGACAAATCCTAATCTTGAAATACGCCAACCCAACATGTATCTTTGGAGACACCTGTAGAGCACCTTTATAATCACCCATTTATGTTGTGACGTTTGGTAGCACCCAAAGTGTTCCTCCGGCAAACGGGAGTTGCATAATCTCATAGTCATAGGAACATGTATAAGTCATGAAGAAAGCAATAGCAACATACTAAACGATCGGGTGCTAAGCTAATGGAATGGGTCATGTCAATCAGATCATTCAACTAATGATGTGACCTCGTTAATCAAATAACAACTCTTTGTTCATGGTTAGGAAACATAACCATCTTTGATTAACGAGCTAGTCAAGTAGAGGCATACTAGTGACACTCTGTTTGTCTATGTATTCACACATGTATTATGTTTCCGGTTAATACAATTCTAGCATGAATAATAAACATTTATCATGAAATAAGGAAATAAATAATAACTTTATTATTGCCTCTAGGGCATATTTCCTTCACCCTGTCAGCGGTAGTACCGCCCTGTGCGGGGCTGGTTGGTGGGGGGCAACGGGATTGTTGCCCCCACTATAAAAGGGAGCCCCCTTCTTCCTTTCCACCTACCTCTTCTTCCCCCAAGCTCCATTTATTGCTCCAGCTCCATTAAATACTCCAAGCTTCATTTTGCCCGATCTATCTCTCTAGCCAATCAAACTTGTTGATTTGCTCGGGAGTGGTTGAGAAGGCTCCGATCTACACTTCCACCAAGGGATTTTCGATTCCCCCACTCATCCCTAGCGGATCTTGTTACTCTTGGGTGTTTGAGCACCCTAGACGGTTGAGGGTCACCTCGGAGCCATATTCCATTGTGGTGAAGCTTCGTGGTCTTGTTGGGAGCCTCCGATTAAGTTGTGGAGATTGCCCCAACCTTGTTTGTAAAGGTTCGGTCGCCGCCTTCAAGGGCACCAGTAGTGGAATCACGGCATCTCGCATTGTGTGAGGGCGTGAGGAGAATACGGTGGCCCTAGTGGCTTCTTGGGGAGCATTGTGCCTCCACACCGCTCCAACGGAGACGTACTTCCCCTCAAAAGGAAGGAACTTCGGTAACACATCCTCGTCTTCACCGGATCCACTCTTGGTTATCTCTTACCTTTACTTGTGCAAGCTCTTTAGTGTTTGTTCCCTTGCTTGCTTGTATGCTTGTTGTCATTGCATCATATAGGTTGCTCACCCAGTTGCACATCTAGACAACCTGCTTTTATGCAAAGTTTAATTTGGTAAAGAAAAGCTAAAAATTGGTAGTTGCCTATTCACCCCCCCCCCTCTAGTCAACCATATCGATCCTTTCAATTGGTATCAGAGCCTCGTCTCTTTAGTAAGGACTTTACCGTCCGAAGAGTATGGTTGATATCGTAGACGGAGCGGAGGAACACTCCAGTGTGAATCCTATCTCGTCTACGGGCGATGGGGGAACTTTGGTCTCTCGTGAGGAGTTCAATGTAGCCTTAGAGACATTTGGATCAAGCACAAATTGAAAGCATGTTTACTAAATTTCTTGAGGGGCTTAAACTATCCACCGCACCGTTGAAAGTGGGGGATCCCGCCAATAAGGTGTCGGATGCTATCCCCGACAAGGGGGAAGCTAGTAGTGAAAAGGCTCCTTCTTCTAGTGGCAAGAATGGCACCATCATCTTTGCCCATGTGGAACCACCACTTGTTTATGGTGGACCGGTTCCTTCTACTCATTTGAATCATGCCGGTCCTCCTCCTAAGATTGTGAAAAATGAGGATTTTGATTCTTGGGTTTACCGCTTTAAACGTCATTTAAATCATGTGAACACTAACCTTTGGAGAATCATTGAGAAGGTTTCTATCCACATGATCCAAGCAACTTCACTCCTCGAGAAGCCGCGGACAATCAATTCAATGAGAATGCTCTCTTCATCATTCAAGATGCAATTCCACCCGAAGACCTACCTCATCTTCGTCCCTTCGCCTTGGCTAAAGATGCATGGCATTGTGTCGTGTCTCTCTACCGGGGAAGCGCAAGCATTCAACGCTCCAACTATGAAGTGGTACAAGATGAGGCCGATGAGTTTGCAATGAAGGAAGATGAAGAACCCCGTGAGCTTTATCGGAGAGTCACCAAACTCGCGGTCTCACTACGAGATCACGGGAGCAAGGACACGGATGACAATTGGATCAAGCGCAAATTCCTCAAGGCAATTATGCCCTACCACAAGGCCATGTCCTCCATCATTCGCCAAAGACCGGACTTTCACACTTTGACCTCAAGTGAAGTGTTGGACGAGTTTGTGGCCATGAACATTTTGGACAAGACCGCCGACAATGCGGTGCTCCTTCTCAACGGGCAAAGAAGCCTAACCTTGCATTGAAGGCCAAGCTCACCGTGGAAGAAGAAGAAGAGGAAGAAGAGGAGAGCAACCCCAAAGATACGAAGTATGCATATCATGAACATATGGCACTTGCTTCAAGGCAATTTTGGAGCAAGAAAAACTCGAGGCCCAACTTTAGCAAAAACAACTCGAGTGGCACAAGGGGCAAGCAACGTGTAAGGACTTGCTACAATTGCGGCAACGTGAGTCATTTCGTTGCGGAATGCCCGTATGAGAAGAGGGAAGACAATGGTGGCAAACTCATCTGAAAGGACAAGGCCAAGTCGTTCCCCAACAAGAACAACTTCACCAAGAAGACTCCTCCCAAGGCCTTGGTTGTGCAAGAAGAGTACAATGAGGATGATGACGATGATGAAGATGATGAGTCGGTTGCCATGGCCTCCATTGCCATTGCAACAACGTCACGAGTGTCTCTCTTCGACTCACCCAACGAGAGCATTACCGCCAAGTGCCTCATGGCTAAAGCCACCAACAAGGTAACCTCCAACATCAAAACTACCATCATTAATCATCCTTCCCCATCATATAGCATTAATGAAGTTGAGGGAGCTAATGTGGAGGCTAACGAGTTTGAGGCCTTTATGGGCAAACTCAAGGGAAAATCCAAGAAGCACTTTGTTGCTCTCTTGGAACAACTTGGTGAGGCCAATGACATGATCGAGGCTCACGAAGACACCATCTCGAAGATGGAAGGGCATAGTCGTGACTATGCCGATGAGATTTCGGATCTTTCCAATGCTCTTGAGGAAGAGCGTGGTCTTCGTTTGGCTCTTGAGGAGTCACACAACGTTGATCATGCTAAGTTAGAGAAAGATTATGATCATGCCCTCGTTGTTTCTCGTGTGCTAAATTCCGAGAAGGCCGAACTTGGGGTTGATCTTGCTAGACTCAAAGAGGAGTTTGATATACTTAACAAGGCCCACAAGGCCTTGAAGGGTATTCACGCTAGTCTCAAGGAGTCTCATGATCAACTCCAAGTGAAGCTAACTATGGAGAAAGCAACTTTTCCTCATATGGTTTTGATTGATAATGCAAATGCTACTAACCCGTGTTGTGAGCATATGCGTCTTGTTGAGGAAAATGCTAAGTTGAAGGCGCAACTTGAGAGAGGTCTTGTGACGTGCATACAAGGCAAGAAGAACCTCAACGATCTCTTGATCAACCAAAAGGGAGGTGTGGCGAAGGAAGGGGTTGGGTACGTCCCCGACTCCAAGAACAAGAAGAAGAATGACAAGACCAAATGACCTCCTCCCCTCATGCAAACATTTGTGAGGGCGGGAGAGAGTGTCCCCGAGGAGAAGAAGAAGAACAAAGTCAAGAAGGGCAATGTCACCTCTCCCAACAAAGCCGGCGATTTTAATCCTTCTTATGTGTTATGCCGAGCTAGTGATGGGCATGTTTATGCCAAATTTGTTGGTTCTCTTCATGAGAACATTGAATGGTCTGTTTGGGTTCCTAAGACCCTTGTTACTAACATCAAAGGACCCATTACAAAATGGGTACCTAAAACCAAGCATTGATCTCTTGTAGGTGTTTGCTTCCGGTGGTGGATCATGGTTGCTCGATAGCGGAGCTACAAATCATATGACCGGAAGCAAGGACTTGGTGGTGGACGTGCACAAAGTTCCATCTATGCCCACCAATGTCGAGTGGGGTGACGCCTCATCCTCTAAGGTATTGGGACTTGGCAAGGTGGTCATCTCTCATGATCTCACGATCGAGAAGGTCATGCTTGTTGAGTCCCTTGCATACAATTTACTTTCCGTTCGTCAACTTGCAATCATGGGCTTTTCCACTTTCTTTGACATTGATACCGTGGCCCTCTTGTGGAGCAAGACTCTTAAAGTAGCTTTTGTTGGGCATGTCGAGAACGGTCTATATGTGATTAACTTTTCGGAGCGACCCACTAAGACCGCGACATGCCTAATGGATAAAGTTGATGTGGGATGGCTTTGGCATCGCCGTTTAGCCCATGTCAATATGAGATCTTTGCAAAGTCTCCTAAAGGGGGACCATGTCCGTGGACTAACGAATGTTAGTTTTGTTAAAGATCGTGCTTGCAGTGCCTGTATCGAAGGAAAGCTACATGAGAAGGCTCACCCTCCCACGACTATCATTTATTCAAAGAGGCCCTTGGAGCTCCTTCACATGGATCTTTTTGGGCCCCCATCCTTTGATAGTCTTGGAGGTAGAAAGTATTGCTTGGTGATTGTGGATGACTACTCAAGGTACATGTGGGTGTATTTCTTCAAGAGGAAGAGCGAGACCCAACAAACCGTCATTGACTTTGCAAATGAAGCACAACGTCAATACAATGCAAAGATCTTGACAATAAGAAGTGACAACGGCACCGAGTTCAAGAACTACACCTTGGATGAATTTCTTAGTGATGAGGGAATCAAGCATCAATATTCCGCACCATACACCCCTCAACAAAACTGTGTTGCAGAGAGGAAGAACTGGATGTTGATGGATGCGGCAAAGACCATGATGGCAGAGTTCAAGTCTCTATACAACTTTTGGGCCGAAGCCATCAACACCGTGTGTCATGCATCCAATCGGCTCTACCTCCGCAAGGGCTTGAACAAGACTCCATATGAGATACTCACTGGTAACAAGCCCAATCTCAAGTACTTCCGGGTATTCGGGTGTAAGTGTTTCATTCTCAAGAAAGGTGTTCGGTTGTCTAAATTTGAGGCTAGAGCTTATGAGGGCATATTTGTTGGCTATGCTACAAACTCTCATGCTTACCGTGTCCTCAATAAATCCACGGGACTTATTGAGGAAACGTGTAACGTGGAGTTTGATGAGAATAACGGCTCCCAAGTGGAGCAAAGTGGCGCTTGTGATGTAGGTGATGAAATTCCTCCTCAAGCCATAAGAAGAATGGGTGTTGGTTTTATCCTGCCCATTGAGGAACCCCTTGTGGCCGAAGGAGAAGGACAATGCTCCACTCAAGTGGAGCCATCACCAACCCAAGGCCCACACGCTTCTGAAGAACAAAGTGAAGGCCCTCAACCTCATGAACAAGACCAAGGGCTAGATCATACTCAAGACGGTGTGGACACACCAAGTGATGCCCAAGGTCAAGTTCTCTCCCCCGAGCAAGTTCAAGATCAAGAACAAGTTCATGACGGCGCTCAAGATGATCAAGTAACCGCTCCTCAACTCACCACCGAGGAGGAATTAGAGCGTTGTGCCACCAAGGTTGCTTCCAAGCTCTCCACCAAGGATCATCTCATGACGAATGTGCTTGGAAGCTTAAGAAAGGGGGTAAGCACTCGTAGACAATTAGCAAACTATTGTGAGCATCACACGTTTGTCTCTTGTGTGGAACCCCTCAAGGTCTATGAGGCGCTAGAAGATCCGGATTGGCTCAATGCCATGCACGAAGAACTCAACAACTTCGAGCGCAACAAAGTGTGGAGATTGGTGCCAAGGCCAACGGGGAACCACAACGTCATTGGAACCAAGTGGATATTCAAGAACAAGCAAGATGCCCATGGGATTATCATTCGCAACAAGGCTCGTTTGGTAGCACAAGGCCACTCCCAAGTTGAGGGTATCGACTACGGTGAAACCTTTGCTCCCGTTGCTCGTCTTGAATCCATTCGCATGTTGATTGCATATGCTTCTCATCATAACTTTAAGTTACATCAAATGGATGTGAAGAATGCTTTTCTTAATGGTCCCATTAATGAATTGGTGTACGTCAAGCAACCCCCCGGGTTCGAGGATCCCTACTTCCCCGATCATGTGTATCAACTCGATAAGGCACTCTATGGCCTTAAACAAGCCCCACGTGCGTGGTATGACCACCTTACCGAGTTGTTACAAGACCGTGGGTTTGAAGTTGGGATAATCGACCCCACTCTTTTTACTAAGAAGTTCAAAGGGGAGTTGTTTGTGTGCCAATTATATGTTGATGATATTATCTTTGGTTCTCCTAACAAAGCTTTCAATGAGGAATTTGCCGCTCTCATGACCTCAAAGTTCGAGATGTCCTCCATGGAGGAGTTGAAGTTCTTTCTAGGGTTTGAAGTGAAGCAAAGAAGAGAAGGAACCTTCATCAATCAATCCAAATACACTCAAGACATGCTCAAGAGATTCAAGCTAAGTGACGTCAAGCCGGCTTCCACTCCAATGCCAACCAAGTGCCAACTTGACTTAGATCCCAATGGTAAAGTGGTGGATCAAAAGGTATATCGCTCCATGATTGGATCCTTGCTTTACCTTTGTGCATCTAGACCGGACATCATGTTGAGTGTGGGTATTTGTGCACATTTTCAAGCCGCACCTAAGGAAAGTCACTATGTGGCGGTCAAACGAATCTTTCGATATTTGGCTCATACCCAAAACTTTGGCTTATGGTACCCAAGAGGATCAAACTTCAAGCTTGTAGGGTACTCGGATTCCGATTGGGCGGGAGACAAAGTGGATAGGAAGTCCACTTCCGGAGGGTGCCAATTCCTTGGTTGCTCTTTGGTAAGTTGGTCTTCCAAAAAGCAAAGTTGTGTGTCTCTCTCGTCCACCGAAGCGGAGTATGTTGTGGCCGGTAGTTGTTGTGCACAACTCTTATGGATGAGGCAAACTTTAAAGGATTACGGTGTCACTTGTGACGAAGTGCCTCTTTGGTGTGACAATGAAAGTGCCATCAAGATTTCTCTCAACCCGGTGCAACACTTCAAGACGAAGCATATTGAGATTCGGTATCACTTCATCCGGGATCACATTAGGCGAGGAGAGATCGAGCTCAACTATGTCAACACTCATGACAACCTTGCAGATATTTTCACGAAGCCCTTGGATGAAGCAAGATTTCACGAGTTAAGGCATGAGCTAAATATCATTGACTCGAGCAATGTGGCTTGAACCCGTGAACACCCTACCACGCTCAATTTGTTGTCTAGTTTAGGTGTAGGCATGGACATAGGGGGAGTGTTGTTCTCTCAATGAACTCTCCCTCCCCCCCATTATGCATAAATTGATCAAGTCTTTCACTTTAGCCATTGTTGATGGCACTTGTGCTTAAAAGACGAGTTTTGGTCATGGGCCCAAGGTTAAAATCTTCGCGGTGCCATACCTTTTGACTCAAACATAGGTGGCCTCGGCCACCGCCCTCTTGTGAAGAGGTGTGTCTTGTTCGTTTGTAGTTGTGTTTGCTGTTTTTGTCGTTTCGTTGAGCCTAAGCCGTGTCTGTTTAGTTGCCATGGCATGCTGGGCGGTACTACCGCTGGTGGTGTGCGGTACTACTGCTCGTGAGCGGTACTACCGCCCCCCAGCATGGTACTACCACTGGGGGACGAGGACAGGGGGTTAAGTCGGGGGCAGGGGGAGGTTTCTTCTCCCCCATACCCATTCACTTCACCCCTCTTTTCTCTTCCTCTCTCTCCAGCCTCCACTCGCCGCGGGAGGGCTCCGGCGGATCTCCGTCTCCGGGGCGTCCCTCTTCATTTCCTTTGGTGGAGTCGATCCCCACCACGTCCTCTTGCCATGGATGCCGGTATTGCCCCCGTTCTTTCTTTCGTTTTGTCTCCTTTCAGTTCTTGTTTCTTAGGGGCAATGGTGGTTGCATCTCTAGATTTTTGGCTAAATCTAGGCTTGAGTTGGTTGGAGAAGGCAACTAGACTATCTAGATTAGAGTTTGGTAGGATTATTTTTGAATTTGGTAGGCCGGTAGTGCCGGATCTGACCACGGAAGTAGGAAACCGCTGTTTCACTACCTCGCGCTAGGAAACTGCTGTTTATCCGCCTCAAGCAGTACTACCGCTCCCTTTGGAGCGGTACTACCGCTTGACCTAGAGCGGTACTACCGCTCCCTTTGGGGCGGTACTACCACTTGGGGCGGTACTACCGCGGACAGGTCACGGTACTACCGTTGTATGCCAATTTCCATCATTTTCCTACCTCACCTTGATCTTTTTGTTGTGCTTGTTGGCTTATGCTCTTTGTTTCTGGTTGCTTTGTGTTTTCTTGTGTTTGGCTCCAGGTGATGACCCTTTCGAGCAGCAAGGTCGCCGTATCAACCCCGGGCGTGCCACATCAAAACGCTACCGTACCTCTGAGCCTCCCGGTGGTTCCTCGAGCACCCAACCGCCTCCAGCAAGTGCATCTGCAAGTGTTCCTCCACCTCCTCAGCATTCGAAGCGGGCCGCCCAGAAACCCAAAGGGAAGACTGTGACTGAGATGACAAACAAGGAGTTTTGGGAGAATCGTCGCCGCAACCCCTATGCGGTGGCCCAAGAACCCACTTTGGTCAACCGCCCGTTCTGGAACCGTTTTCAGTTTGCCATCTACTTCGATGTGATCAAGGCCAAGAAAAATCTTTTTGTTGATGTTCGCTCCATTGATACCGATGCTATGGAGAAGGACCCAAAGTACTTTGGCGAAGCTCTTCAGATGTGCACTCAGCTGAACATTCTCAGGATCATGCAATTCAACAAGGATTTTGATGCGGATTTGGTAGCTCAATTCTATGCCACCGTCCATCTTGGGACGGATGTCGACAGGACTCTGAGATGGATGACCAATGGCAAGCTGCTTTCTGTCAAGTGGAAGGCTTTCATGGAGTTACTTGATGTGGTGGATACCGGGCTTGAGACTCCTGTCGGTTTCCGTCCTCACCACAATGCTACATCCACCCACAAGCAAGCCCTCTGGCCCTACTGCACTGTGAAGGTTCACCCGGTGACTGAGAAGAAGACCTATGAGCTGTCTCCGTATCTGGACATTCTTCATCGCATTTTCCATGAGACTCTCTTCCCTCGGATCGGGAATCTGGATATGGTCCACTCTTACCTCGTGGACATGCTACTTTTCTGTCAGCATGAGAAGGAAGCAAGCACTGGAGAGAGCCTGGATATCTCTCATGTCATGTGGTCTGAACTTCTATCTGCCGTGTCTGAGCGCAAGTGTCCTATCTATGGTCCATTCATCATGAGGCTCATTGAGAGGGCCTGGGCACAAACTTATCCCAGAGTATTGCTAGAAACTGGAGACTTGGTGTCTCATGAGATCAAGCGTCTGAGGAAGAAGGACAACTGGACAGCGCCTCACACAGGGGGTCCGTCTACTACTGCTGCCACGGGGGGTCCGCCTGCTGTTGCTGCTGCTGCTGCCATGGGGACCGAGGGTGAGGCTGCTACTGATGATCATGAGGAGAACTTTGGCCCCTCTAGTGCAGAACCGTCGTGGGCCCAGAAGCTTAAGCGTAAGATGAAGAAGCTTTTCTGCATGGAGTCTCATGGTCAGTACATGACTCATGTGGCGGAGAAGCATGCCAGGACGCGCCACAAGGAGCTCATGCGTCAGATGGGAGCTACAGTTGCCAGTGGGTCTGAGGGTCAGATCACTGAAGAGGAGGACTGGATTCATCAGAACTGCCACTGGACCGACTCCGATGCCGAGCAGTTTTCGACCCATGATGAAGATGCAGAGATGTGATGTTCGAGCTCTTCCACCTCCCATCACCTGGAGTTGTAGTGTCACTCTATGCCCTTTTTGGTGTCTCGCTGCCAAAGGGGGGAGAGTGTAGGGACTTTGCTTCTTGTGGTTTGTTTGAGTCGGCTTGTGGTTTCTTGCGTGTTTCTTTTGGTTTGGTTTGGTGTGAGACCAAAGTTCTAGACATATGGTGTGAGACATATGCTCCCTATCGCTACCTTATTACTTATGTCTTTTCAGAGTACTGTAGGTTATTATGAGATGCATGCTTGCCATGTCTATTCACTTCTCTCATAGATCATGTGCTTAGTATTGTTGGACTATAAAATATAGGGGGAGTGTTGATCCGAATGTGTGTGTCGTGCCATCTCTAGGTGCACACATTCTGGGGGAGCCCGTCTATATTTTGTAGTTCTTAGTTTACTTCATCTCATTTCATTTCCTTGCGCAAATCCCTAGTTGTCATCAATCCACCAAAA
The DNA here is from genome assembly GCF_003073215.2 of Triticum urartu. Lineage (NCBI taxonomy): Eukaryota > Viridiplantae > Streptophyta > Magnoliopsida > Poales > Poaceae > Triticum > Triticum urartu. Next base: position 746,610,361 of record NC_053023.1, read on the forward strand.
AGGGGGAGATTGTTACGGCATATCTCTCTCAAGGTAGTTTTGGTGATTGATGACAACATGTTGGCGGACTAATCTAGTGCTTTGAATTATTCTCAGATTCTCCCCTGGCACGAGACGCCTTCTTTCCCTCGGAGTGTATTTCAAGACGGTGTAGCTCTTTCGTTTCTTTCTCGGTGGACTTGTTGCGTAGAGGGCACCGTACTATCAAGAGGGGGTCCGCTGGGGTTTTGCATGGGTGGAGTCTTCACATACACATCAGCTTCTCACCCTCCGAGTTTTTCCTGTCCATTGAAGAGATCTCTCCTCTCTTCCTTGTCCTGTCTGGGTCTGAGCGGCAGTACCGTGCACCCAGCGGTAGTACCGCTGAGAAGCCACAAGCGGCAGTACCGCTCCACAGCGGTAGTACCGCTGTGGCTCCACAGCAGTAGTACCGCTGGGGGCCCGGCACCTCCGCCTGGTCCTCAGCCTCTTTGAGGGATCGCTTCTCCCTCTCTCTCTCACCCCAGCGGTAGTACCGCACCGCCTGCGGTACTACGGCTGAAGGGTCACAAGCGGTAGTACTGCTCCACAGCAGTACTACCGCCCTTGACCCCACTGCCGTAGTACCGCTGGGCAGTCTGGCTCCTACCGCCTCGATTCGAGAGGTCCTTTTCTCGTGTCGGGTTTTGCGGCACTAGTCACGGTTGTAGTGGCGATAGTACCGTTCCTGGAGTGGTAGTACCGCCCTACCATCGCGGTAGTACCGCAGTTGGAGCTTTTCCCTTTTAGTCTCCTCAGCGCGGCAGTACCGCTGGATGACGCGGCAGTACCGCTCCCCTGCGGTAGTACCGCCCCCTCTCAGCGATAGTACCGCCCTGTGCGGGGCTGGTTGGTGGGGGGCAACGGGATTGTTGCCCCCACTATAAAAGGGAGCCCCCTTCTTCCTTTCCACCTACCTCTTCTTCCCCCAAGCTCCATTTATTGCTCAAGCTCCATTAAATACTCCAAGCTTCATTTTGCCCGATCTATCTCTCTAGCCAATCAAACTTGTTGATTTGCTCGGGAGTGGTTGAGAAGGCTCCGATCTACACTTCCACCAAGGGATTTTCGATTCCCCCACTCATCCCTAGCGGATCTTGTTACTCTTGGGTGTTTGAGCACCCTATTTCCTTCACCCTGTCAGCGGTAGTACCGCCCTGTGCGGGGCTGGTTGGTGGGGGGCAACGGGATTGTTGCCCCCACTATAAAAGGGAGCCCCCTTCTTCCTTTCCACCTACCTCTTCTTCCCCCAAGCTCCATTTATTGCTCCAGCTCCATTAAATACTCCAAGCTTCATTTTGCCCGATCTATCTCTCTAGCCAATCAAACTTGTTGATTTGCTCGGGAGTGGTTGAGAAGGCTCCGATCTACACTTCCACCAAGGGATTTTCGATTCCCCCACTCATCCCTAGCGGATCTTGTTACTCTTGGGTGTTTGAGCACCCTAGACGGTTGAGGTCACCTCGGAGCCATATTCCATTGTGGTGAAGCTTCGTGGTCTTGTTGGGAGCCTCCGATTAAGTTGTGGAGATTGCCCCAACCTTGTTTGTAAAGGTTCGGTCGCCGCCTTCAAGGGCACCAGTAGTGGAATCACGGCATCTCGCATTGTGTGAGGGCGTGAGGAGAATACGGTGGCCCTAGTGGCTTCTTGGGGAGCATTGTGCCTCCACACCGCTCCAACGGAGACGTACTTCCCCTCAAAAGGAAGGAACTTTGGTAACACATCCTCGTCTTCACCGGATCCACTATTGGTTATCTCTTACCTTTACTTGTGCAAGCTCTTTAGTGTTTGTTCCCTTGCTTGCTTGTATGCTTGTTGTCATTGCATCATATAGGTTGCTCACCTAGTTGCACATCTAGACAACCTACTTTGATGCAAAGTTTAATTTGGTAAAGAAAAGCTAAAAATTGGTAGTTGCCTATTCACCCCCCCCCTCTAGTCAACCATATCGATCCTTTCACTAGGTGTTGTGCTTTACCCCCTATGCATTGGTTCCTAGGCATCTTGTCTCTAGCTCTGCTCTCTATCGGTAGTCAAATCAGTACTTTGTCTTTGCCTGTTTCTGTCCATTCCTTCAACACTGATGGACTCAGAGTGTCATAGCCCCTTTATTAAGAAGGAAGACCTAAAGCGAGGAGATAGAATCGAAAGAATGATCTCCTGGCAGATCCGCAATCATATCACGCTATTAGTACTTGTACGTTGCATGAATGACTCACGGTTTGAGCAGAGGGAATAAGACCAAATAGGTGAGGAAAGTCTCCACCGGCTCTCTCATGATGATGCCAATTCAGGAAGCTGGCGAACCAAGTTCTTACGCAAAGAAGCGAATAAGTCGGAATGGAGACAAGAAAAGATGGAGAGGCAAAACTCAACAAAAAAGGAAAAGGGAACTCGACCAACTATCATGAGCAAAGCGATGAAATTCCTTCTGATTGGATCCGCGGCACAAAATACTTGAAGTCCAAAAGGTGTGGTAGCTCCTGGGGGGTCAGGGCACCCTGTTATCTATCCGTCTGACATCGCTGAGATTCGTGCGGTCTTGTGTCAACCCGCAGAGCAGCTCGAGTGTCTGCATGCTTACCAGTCCATTTGACAGTTTTAATTATGGTGCTATTAGGGAGTAGTAGGCTATGTCGCTATGATGGACAGTAGCCGTCTCGTGGGGCAGCAGGAACAGCCTAGTGCTGAAAAGACTCGTCATAGCTATGCAGGCAGCGTGTCAGGCCAACTTCACCGCGCGACCCTATCCTATCCCGCCCCGTCCGTTTAGGGTAAACGGACAAAGGAGGCGGCCCAGCGCGCGACGGTCCAGACCCATCTTGTCCGTTTTGTGTCCGGGCCGACCCATTTCGAGCGCAAACTTGCGCCGGGTTTGGGTCGCGATGGACAACAAACGGACGCGCGCTCGTCCGCGTCGGGGCCGCGTGGCAGGCGGCCACCTACCTCCCACCCACCCACATCAATGCGCACGAGCGGGCGGCCCCACCTGTCATCCGCACGTCGAACGGTCGCCGTCCTTCTTTAAGTGGGAAGCGTGGACGGGTCATCGTCCACACTGCCCCACGCCACCCCGCAGCCTTCTCGAAACCCGACAGCGGCTGCTCCCAAAACCCTAGCCAAGACCTCGCTGGCCGGCCGCCCGCAGCCATGGGCCTCTGGAACTACGGCCGCAAAGGCAAGCACGACCGCGAGGCTGGTTCCTCGTCGGGACACCGCCGCGGCTCGGTGAAGAAAGAGGAGCCCGCCTCGCCATCGCCACCATGCCGGGCCCCCGCGCCGCCTGCCTTCTCCATCGCGCCCATGTCCGCCGGCGAGCGCGACCGGCATTACATCCGCGTGTCGGTGTGCCGTCGTTATTGGGAGACGAGGATGCTGCTCCCCTGGAGCGACGTCCATCTCCCCAATAACTGGCATCTCTCCGCCGACCGGGTCCCGATCCTGCCGGTCCCGACGAGCGGCCGTGTGCGCGACGAGGAGATCGAGCGCTGCCGCCGCCTCCTCTCCGACGACCTCTTCTACGACCCCAGGTATGCCCCCGACTCTGGGCTTTGGGACACCTGGTTTCATGACGAGCACGACACCAGGCGCGCGTCCTTCTTCGCCGGCACCTCGACGGGGCCGCGGCAGCCACGACAGGAGCGCGGGCGTAGGCGGGTGCCCGGCGTCACGCCCACACCGTCGCCATCGCCTTCTCCGTCGCCCCCTCCACCTCCTCGCATGACAGCGGAGGAGGAGGCCCGTCTCCTGCAGCGTGTCATGGATGACTCCATGTACACGCACGACGAGCGGCAGTGGGACGGCCTGGAGGAGGCCATGGCCCTCTCTGCCGCCGGGGACGTCGCCTTCCCGGAGCTGCAGATGGTGGTCGTGGAGGAGGAGAGGAGGGAGGACCCGCCGGCCGCGTTCCAGCAGCTGCTGGGCCAGGGGTGGGGCTGGTCCTGCACTGCTCCGGAAATGGCCGCCGGCGTGGGCGTGAACTGGTGCCCCCACTCCGCCGCGGTCACCGGAACGGGATGCGTCGCCACGGGAGGAGGTGGTGCAGGCACCTCCGGCCGTCCAGCCCGCCCCCGTCCACCACGCACCTCCGGCCCACCTCTGGACGCCGCCGCCCTACGTCGACCTCGTCAGCGACGACGACGACACCGGCGGCCAGTGAAGACGGCGACGGCCACGGCACCGACGGGCGCGGCAGGAGTGCGCGGGAGGCGTTTTTATATTTTGTTTTATATGTTAATTATGAAACTGGGCCTTTTAAGTGGCCGTGGAAACTGGGCCGTTTTGTGGCCGACCCCTATATATGTTTTATGTTTTTTTAAATGCGTTTATTTATTTTTTAGTTATTTTTATATAATTTTTATTCATGTCCACCCCGGACACGATTTGGGGTGCGGCCGCGCGGTACGCGCACGCACGACCCATCAAAAAAACCGAACACGGGCGAACCCATCAGCGCTCCAAAGGGACAAAATCCGGTCAATCCGGACGTCCATTTAGGACCGTGCGGTGGAGTTGGCCTCATGCAACTGTTCTGTAGATACCCTCGTAAAAAATCTCCCCAAAAAAGCTTTGCATGCAGCAGTTCTCTCTCTCAACTTTTGCATGCAACTTCTGTAAACAACAACGCACAGCGTTCCATACTCTCTCTCCTCTTCATTCGTTCCATACTCTCCCTTCATTCCAAAATATAGTGCGCCCGCGCTTTTCAAGGTTCAATTTTAATCATAAATTTAACCAACAAGACCAACTGCGCTGGGAGAAAAAATTATATAATTGAAAACTTCTTTCAAATACGAATTCACTGATATAATTTTTGTTCCCGCCGCAATCGGTCTTAGTAGTTAAATTTACAGTCAAAGTTAAAACACATGGATAGAGAAAGCACTGCAATGTGGAATGGAGGGAGTATATGTTTTCTCTCTCCTGATGTTCGTCGCACCATGCTATATCTGGCATGAAGACAATTATTTAATTGGTTATTTTGATCGCTTCACGGAAAAGCAGCAACACTGACCGAGTTGTGTGACATGCGAGGGAGAATCTCTATAGGTTGAACAGTGACCTACGCACTCCATTACCATTTTCAAGTAATTTACTTCTCTAGCTCTTACTGTTCACATAGCCTGCAAATCAATTCCCCGTTGCAGGACAGGGCAGGGATCGCCAAGTCAGACACTGTGGATGGACGGTGAGGATAGTCGGGTGTCCCGACCCCCGGGACCTAAAAGTCCTGTCTCATACTTGAAACTGAAACTAATCTACTCGGCAGTACAACTTGTTTTCTGACCACTAAAAAGAGACAAGAAGGAAGTAAACAAAATTTGCCCCTTCCATTTTCTTCTTTTAGCTAGAGAAAAGGATTCTGCAAAAGTTGTTGTTGGTATCATCTGCACCCAACACATGTGTGGGTGAGCGTTTTGCAAGGTCTAGTAGTAGAAGTGCATGCACCAATTTAAATTTGGCATGCATGTATGGAGCTCTAATGGCTCATGGCCTCACAATCACATCACCGGACTCTCTGGGCCATCGAACGCCTATATGATATCAGAGAAGATAATGCAGCTCTAGATATATAGCATCTCGATCAACACCGTATCAGTGCTCATCATCTAGTCTAGTCTAGAAAGGTAGAAATCGACAACAAGATAGATCGATGGCCGGTGAGCGCAAGGAGGCTAGTGTCGCCGGGTCGTTCCTCGCCGTCACCCTCGTGGTGGTGGCCACATCATCCATGCCGGTGGTGAGGGGGGATGACAAGTCTGCTTGCGTCGGCGAGTACTCCAAGCTCTGCGGCAAGGACCCCGCGTGCACCACCATGGTCGAGACGACCTGCCGCGATGATGCCGACAGCGTCAAGGCCATCAAGGGCATGTTCGACGAGCTCGCCAAGGTCGGTGAAGACAACTTTGATTTCGCTTCTACGGCATGGCCGTGGGGGCACGCGGCCCTCCGCGCGGCCGTCGACGAGCATGGGGCCTGCCCCGGCAACAAGACGGTCGGAGAGTTTGCCGGCGAGCACTGCATCGCGGACCTCGGCGCGGCATGCAAGGATCCGAGCTGCACCGACGATGCTCACATCGAATGCGACCGTACGGCCTCGAGGTTCTGCTACATCAAGGCCACCCCTGCCGACAAGAATGCCATACAGCAAAACTTGGATTGCTTCAAGGGCTGTTGCGAACAGAAGAGCACAGGTGAAGAGTGCCGTAAAGTATGCATCGTCAAGATTCTGCCCGCTTGATAATGCATGCATGCATGCATTCCTTCCTTGTACTCTCTCATGTCCTCATATAAGCTTTGTCCGAAATCAAAAATATCTCTCCTTTGACCAAACTTATAGAAAAAAGTATCAACATTTACCATGTCAAATCAATAGTGTTAGATTCATTATGAAATAAAGTTTCACAGTATATATATTTGGTATTGTAGAGGTTGACAAATGTAGTACGCGGAGTAAAAAGGACCTAAAGGAGTACTTCATTTCAAAGTCCTTCATTCATGTTCTCACATGCATGTATTCATCTCATTTTGTTGTTGCTTTTTTTTGTACATCCATTTTCTTTTCTTTTTTGCGAAAAGAACATTCATTTTGTTGCTGCTGTTCTTGGAAAACCAATAAAGAAAGAGTAGTAAATAATTTTTGGATGATCTCTAACCTCACGTTACATTTTGCTTGCTAGATGTGTTTGCATGTTGGCAGAATTTCTTAGTGCGCGTGTGGCACAAAATCAGGGCACGCCTGATTTTCTCTTGTTGCATGGCTATTTAGGGAGGTTACAAGCATGTCTCTTTTTTTGGCTCAGAAGAAGATAATACGAAGGAGAAAAGCAAAATCGTATGTTCTCTTTTGTGTACTTGTGTTGTGACCGGTGAAATGATTTATTTATTTTTGTGGGTGGAAATGAATTGAGAGAGCTGAGAGACCCAGCTCCAATATTGCCAAGGTTCAGAGACGCCATGATGGGCAATAGACTTTTCCCCCAAAAAAATTACTACCGGGAACCGTTAGCTGGCCCTTCCTTCGGGAAGTTCTTCTACGGAAAGGCTTCGATGACCGCTGGATCTTCAGGGTGATGCAGATGGTCTCCTGTGGTCGCACTGACGTGAACATAAATGGGGAAATTGGCCCCTACTTCCCCACTCTTTGTGGGGTGAGGCAAGGCGATCCCTTTTCCCCGTTCCTGTTCAACATGATGGTGGATGCACTGGCGGCCATCCTGGACAAGGCTAAGGCGGCAAGCCATATCCGTGGGCTCGCTCCCCACTTGGCCGGCGGCACCGGCATCTCCCTACTTCAGTACGCTGACGACACCATCATCATGGTCGAAGGCTCGAACGCGGACATCGCTAACCTTAAGTTCCTCCTCCTCTGCTTCCAACAAATGTTTGGCCTCAAGATCAACTCCAATAAGAGTGATGTGATGGTGATGGGCTACTCTCCGGCCGAGGCCCGCGACATCGCCAACCGCCTGAATTGCCGCCTGGGCACCTTCCCCACAACCTACCTGGGGACGCCCATTAGTGACTCTCGGCTTACGGTGGCTGATCTGCGACCGACGGTGTCCAAGTTGCAGACGCGCATTGAGCCATGGCAGGGCCGGTGGCTGTCAAAGGCGGCCCGGATGATCCTCATCAACTCCTCGCTCTCTAGTCTCCTCTTGTTCCTCATGAGCTTCTACAGCCTCCATGAGACGCTCCACCATGAGATTGCGAAGGTCCAGTCCCGCTTCTATTGGGCCGGGGACAATAACAGACAGGAATACCATATGGTTAGTTGGCCCGACATCTGTAAGCCTCGGGAGCAGGGCGGCCTCGGTATCATGTGTTCGGAACGCATGAATATCGCTCTCCTCTCCCGATGGCTTTGGCGCATCTTGCAAGGGCATGGTGGGTTGTGGCTAGACATCATCCGGAACAAGTACCTGCGTGGCCAACCTTTGGCCTTCTATCAACGGTCTGGTGGATCCCAATTTTGGCAGTCTGTGATCCAATTGCTCCCCATTCTCCGTATTGGACCTCCATTTCAGTGGGATCAGGTTCAGCGACCATGTTCTGGTTCGACCGATGGGCGGGAGACTCGCCCTTCGCGGCCCGGTTTCCTGAGCTCTTCTCCATCGATGTCATCCCGATGATCTCAGTTGAATGGGCCCTTATTGACTTAGGGCGCCTTGCTTTCCGAAGGCCATTTGGGCCTCCAAAAACTGCTGCTTGGGAGGAGCTTCTTGATTGCATCGCCCTCCATGAGCCGGACGTCGACGCTGGCCCAGACCAAGTTCGGTGGCGCCTTGACCCTTCGGGCCAATTCTCCACCAAGTCCCTCTACTCGGCCATCGCTCCGTCCTCCGCTCCGTCCCCCCTCCTGGTGGTATGGCCCATCCGTCTGCCTCTGAAGATATGGATCTTCATGTGGCAATGGATCCGCGGCCGGCTCCCTTCTGGAGTGGAGGTCCGCAAGCGCAATGGTCCGGGCTCTGGTCTTTGCCCGCTCTGTAGTATCCCCGAGGACTCGAATCACATCTTTTTCACCTGCGTATCTGCCCAGTTCGTCGTGGAGCTGTTTTAGAGAGGCGGTGGGGGGAATTGGTGCCACACCAATTTCCCCGACCTATTCGCCAAACTCCAGAACTCCCCCTGCCCACTCGCCACATTAGGTGGCTTGAGATTGGCGTTCTTGCGTGGACCCTCTAGACGATTCGCAACAAACTTGTGATTCAGCGCACTCCGCTTCGTCGGGCTACTGACGCTATTTTCAAACTGTCTAGTTACTTGCAGCTTTGGCGGCCGCTTAGCCGCCCTCGAGACCGGGATGCCATCTCCGCCTTCATCGCCGACTTTCGATCGATGGCAGTCCGCCTATCGCTGCCGCCCCCTCCGCCGCCTCCAGAGCCTGATTAGATGCTTGGCGATCCTCCTCCGCCATGGCGTTTTCTTTGTTGTCTTTTAGGGCTTGTTGAGTTGTGCCCTCAGCAGAACCCTTTGGATCTCTTGTTGTGTTTTGTGGGTACTTTTGTCCTGGATTAGTTCATGTATGTGTGCTCTTGGCGGTTTGCTTTATCTATAAAGCGGGGCGAAAGCCTTTTTCGATAAATGATTATATGATGAGTGAGTGCATACCTTTGAGCACTCGGTCAAGGCCGCTAACTGAGGCAATATAACAAATATAGACCATGTTTGCAGAAAAACTACCAAAAATTACAATGCTAATTTGATATAATTTTGAAAGTACATTTTATGACATATTTAATGATAACTAATTTGGTATTGTGTTTGTTGATAGTTTTCATATGAACTTGAACAAAATTTGTACCCTTTGACTCTAGACAAACATTGTGTGCGATTGAGCGTATACCACTAGAGGGGGGTCAATGGGATATTTAATTTGTTTATTTTCAAAACTTCAAACCTCTGGAGACAAAACAACAAAAGTAATACTACAATAGGAACACTGAAACAAAGTAAGCACAAGCACATGAAGACAAACAGGCTAAACCAATACGACTAAGCAAAACTTTCGACGGAAGCGATGATAATCTACCTAGTGTAGTGGTAGAGAACTTTCGCGACAACAATGGTCACACAGAAAGGAAGCAACACAAACAACATGGAGGACAATATGACGAAACAGATCACGATACTAAATACACCCTACTGAGAAATGGTCATCAGAGCATAACTCAGCTGAATAACAAAGTAGCACAAGAGAATCAAGAGACCAGCATACAAACAAACTATCTTAAGTTCGGCAAATCGAAATAGACTGAACAACATAGTCATGCTACACATAATAAACAAAGGAAGATATATGACACAATTATCTATCGAGACAAAGAGCACAGAAGATAAACTACTGGAAGAACTGCAGTAGAGTAGAAATAACCAATGGTGTTCGAAGATGATAGATGATTTGGTAAACCAGTTCACTTTTCTGCCAAAGAGCTATGACTAGTTGAAGGGACTTGTGATTGAATCCAGAAGATAAACTCTCTTCGTTCTATTCTTCTTCAACGTGATGTTGATTAGACTTCAGTTGAATTCACCTGGGATAGATCATTACTGGCGTTCTCCAAACCTTAAACAAACTTGCTTCGCAGACCACAATTACTTTTGGTTGCTGAAAACTTTGACTTGGTGAAAAAAATTACTCTTCAACACTCAAGTCTACATCTATTCATCTAGAGAGCATGCAACTCTTAAAAGTAACTAGATCATTGATGGCGCGCGTTGTCGCGCCCATCCATTTTGTCGATAGAGTGGTAGGGATTTCAAAAATATATATGACACAACAAAATATGATACTCCCTCCAATCCAAATTAATTGACACTGATTTAAACCAGCATCTATAAACACTATCCAAATCATGAACCACTCAAACTAAAAGAAGGTACCCAACTGATTATTGTACAAGTTCATTCATTATTTATGATATTGAGTAAGCATGATTTTGATCTCCTCACAAGTTAATTAGTGGATACTTCTAAACATAGCTTTACTATGTTAGGAAAGGTAATATATATTTCATCAAACAATCATTGATAATATAAGACAAAAATTTAATACATCAAACAATCATTGATAATAATATAAACTGCAATATAAGACAGACATTTAATTAGGAAATGTATACCAAATTCTTTGCCATCCTGTTTTTAAGGTCTTGCAAGGTGAGCACAAGAAACACACAAAATATTTCAATTAAGTGTGGTGTTAGTATTGTTTACTAAATTATAAAGTTGCCCAAAACCATCCGGGTATTGAATTACACAACGATGTTTACTGATCCCAAAGAACGAAAAAAGAAAGGCCTTCTGGTCAAAATGATGCCTGCATTCAGGTTCGTGCACTTTGAATCAATGTCAAGCTGCATAGGATGTTAAACAACATGTAAAGATGACAAGATCAAAAGCTATAATTTAAATGCAAGATAACAGTAAAGCATGCGCTACAATTTATTTCCAAATTTATAACCTTCTACAAAAATGTGCCAGTGGTTGTACATTTCTTCTAGGTCCATCTAATCACTCTAAGCAGAAATTCATACTACAAATTATCATATGGGAGATGCAAGGTATAAGTGCCACTGTATGGTGCAGACTTTTCTATTATGTGTCATTTTCATAGTAGAATTTTTTCTGTAATCTACTGCCATATTTAAAGGTAAACTATCCATGCAAATACCATGATTATTTTCTGAATGTACAGTCAATTTTCTTGCCAGGAGATGTAAGGGAAATTTCTTCAAATCCAAGAATTCCATTCTGTTTTGTGTAAAGAAGATCAAAGACCAGTAAGAACAGGGAAAATGTTGAGGGAAATGCACTATCATATTAACAGAGATCATATTGTGTACCAAGTATCAACATCATTCCCACATCAATGATTCACCTATGCACACATATTTATATATCTAATAAAAGGATAATACTGGTCCAACTAATCAGTCCTAGGCTCAGGTGGAGGTTGTATATAAGAGGTAACTGGATGCCAATGGTTTGGATGTGAGTCGACGTAGGTGGGGATCAGTTTTTGTGAAGATTGTTTTTCATAAGAAACTGGTAGCATGTGGAGTCCTATGGCCTTAGTATATACGATCAAGACTTTTAACATGACAGATAATGTCCCTTCCAGTCCCGGCTATCAAAGCCGGCATGATTCTATGGGGAATTAAATGTCCCAAGAAAGTGGCGGGTACATTTGCTCAAGTAGATCTGGCTTGTTAAATCATCTGTTTGTTAGTATTACATATTACGATATATGTACGTGTGTGCCCAAAAAGCATGCATGATTCTACAATTAGGAGGATGTCTTTGCCATATCTACCATTCTTAAGAAGTTGCTCCCCACTTCTCCCTATTCTCTCATCATGCACACTATCCACATCAACAATATGCCACATCATTATTCAGTTTACATAATCATCCAATCACTTTCCGTCACCCGCAGCCACGTAATCATTCAGTTTCCAACTTATTCCCCTCCAGTCGCGGCGGTGGGAAAAAACCTGTATTTTCCCTCACCCGCAGGCACTCCTTTTCCCTCACCCGCATCCGGCCATCCCGCATCCCGCACGGCACGGCACGGCCGCCGACACTCCTGCCCATCTCCAGCCCAGCGCCGGAGTCGGTGGTCACCTCTCCATGGCCGTCCCGCACCTCCGCGGCCTCCTCCTCCGTCGCATCCCGCACGGCCGCTGGCTCTCCCGCAGGATCGGATCCCATCCACCTCCACCTGCCATGGCCGCCTCGCGCCTCCACCGCCTGCTTCTCCGTTGGGCCGAATCCTGTCGCCGGCCAGCGCCAGTGCTCACAGCGCCATGGCCGCCCCCTCGCTTACTCACGCCACCCGTCCACCACCGTGCGCTGCCCGTTGTTGGCCGTTTGTTTCGGCCGACCGGCGGCCGCCGGTACGACGTCTTCTGGGCGCTGGGACGCGGACCAGGCGGGGTTCTGTTGCTGCTGCCCCAGGTCGTCAAGGAACAATACTGTCAAGCTGGGCGAACCCCCTTCCTCTGCTCCAAGCCTCTAGGTGCAGTTGGGATGCAAGCCATCCGCCCTTTGTCCACCGGTGTCGTTGCTCTGCTCCGCCCTCTGGCCACCGGCGCCGTTGCTCTGCTCCACTGCCATCATCGTTTGCCAGGAACCCGGTTTTATCTACGTCTTCCCCAGGTCAACAGAGCCGCATTTAGTTCACTACTTCTGACTAAGCTTCTTGACGTGGAGGTGATGTAATCCCGTTGTTCTTCAGTGGTTTTTAGCTTGCTGACACCAAATGGCCCACACTTTTATCTTATCAATTAAACTGTTAAACTAAAAAGCAAATAAATCCTTTACCTGCAGGTCATTGATGATTGATATTGTTCACTTCCTCTCCCCACGATCTCCCGCAAGTAACTGACTTATTGATCTCCACAAGTAACTGACTTATTCCCATTTAAATTGGGTGCTCCACAACCCATTTCATTCCCATCATCCTGAAGGAAATATGCCCTAGAGGCAATAATAAAGTTATTATTTATTTCCTTATATCAAGATAAATGTTTATTATTCATGCTAGAATTGTATTAATCGGAAACATAATACATGTGTGAATACATAGACAAACAAAGTGTCACTAGTATGCCTCTACTTGACTAGCTCATTAATCAAAGATGGTTATGTTTCCTAACCATGAACAAAGAGTTGTTATTTGATTAACGGGATCACATCATTAAGTGAATGATTTGATTGACATGACCCATTCCATTAGCTTAGCACCCGATCGTTTAGTATGTTGCTATTGCTTTCTTCATGACTTATACATGTTCCTATGACTATGAGATTATGCAACTCCCGTTTGCTGGAGGAACACTTTGTGTGCTACCAAACGTCACAACGTAACTGGGTGATTATAAAGGAGCTCTACAGGTGTCTCCAAAGGTACATGTTGGGTTTGCGTATTTCGAGATTGGGATTTGTCACTCCGACTGTCGGAGAGGTATCTCTGGACCCTCTCGGTAATGCACATCACTTAAGCCTTGCAAGCATTGCAACTAATGAGTTAGTTGCGGGATGATGTATTATAGAACAAGTAAAGAGACTTGCCGGTAACGAGATTGAACTAGGTATTGGAATACCGACGATCGAATCTCGGGCAAGTAACATACCGATGACAAAGGGAACAACGTATGTTGTTATGCGGTCTGACCGATAAAGATCTTCGTAGAATATGTAGGAGCCAATATGAGCATCCAGGTTCCGCTATTGGTTATTGACCGGAGACATGTCTCGGTCATGTCTACATTGTTCTCGAACCCGTAGGGTCCGCACGCTTAAGGTCACGATGACAGTTTTATTATGAGTTTATGCATTTTGATGTACCGAAGTTTGTTCGGAGTCCCGGATGTGATCACGGACATGATGAGGAGTCTCGAAATGGTGGAGACATAAAGATTGATATATTGGAAGCCTATGTTTGGATATCGGAAGTGTTCCGAGTGAAATCGGGGTTTTACCGGAGTAGCGGGAGGTTACCGGAACCCCCCGGGAGCTATATGGGCCATGTTGGGCCTTAGTGGAAAAGAGAAGAGGCAGCCCAACATGGGCCGCGCGCCCCTCCCCTCCCTTGGTCCGAATAGGACAAGGAGAGGGGGCCGGCCCCTCTCTCTCATTTCCCCCCTCCGCGAATCCTATTCCAACTAGGATTGGGGGGGGGGGAATCCTACTCCCAGAGGGAGTAGGACTCGCCTGGCGCGCCTCTCCATGGCCGGCCGCACCCCCCTCCCTTAGTCCTTTATATACGGAGGCAGGGGTACCCTAGAGACACACAAGTTGATCCATGTGATCTTATTCTTAGCCGTGTGCGGTGCCCCCTTCCACCATAGTCCTCGATAATATTGTAGCAGAGTCTAGGCGAAGCCCTGCTGCAGTAGTACATCAAGATCGTCACCACGCCGTCGTGCTGACGGAACTCTTTCCCGACACTTTGCTCGATCGGAGTCCGGGGATCGTCATCGAGCTGAACGTGTGCTAGAACTCGGAGGTGCCGTAGTTTCGGTGCTTGATCGGTCGGGCCGTGAAGACGTACGACTACATCAACCAAACGCTTCCGTTGCGATCTATAAGGTACATAGATCATACTCTCCCCTCTCGTTGCTATGCATCACCATGATCTTGCGTGTGCGTAGGAAATTTTTTGAAATTACTACGAAACCCAACAGTGGTATCAGAGCCTAGGTTTTATATGTTGATGTAATATGCACGAGTAGAACACAAGTGAGTTGTGGGCGATATAAGTCATACTGCTTACCAGCATGTCATACTTTGGTTCGGCGGTATTGTTGGACGAAGCGGCCCAGACCGACATTACGCGTACGCTTACGCGAGACCGGTTCTCCCGACGTGCTTTGCACATAGGTGGCTTGCGGGTGACAGTTTCTCCAACTTTAGTTGAACTGAGTGTGGCTACGCCCGGTCCTTGCGAAGGTTAAAACAGCACAAACTTGACAAACTATCGTTGTGGTTTTGATGCGTAGGTAAGATTGGTTCTTGCTTAAGCCCGTAGCAGCCACGTAAAACTTGCAACAACAAAGTAGAGGACGTCTAACTTGTTTTTGCAGGGCATGTTGTGATGTGATATGGTCAAGACATGATGCTAAATTTTATTGTATGAGATGATCATGTTTTGCAACCGAGTTATCGGCAACTGGTAGGAGCCATATGGTTGTCGCTTTATTGTATGCAATGCAATCGCGCTGTAATGCTTTACTTTATCACTAAACGGTAGCGATAGTCGTGCAAGCACACTTGGCGAGATGACGACGATGCTATGATGGAGATCAAGGTGTCACGCCGGTGACGATGGTGATCACGACGGTCCTTCGGAGATGGAGATCACAAGCACAAGATGATGATGGCCATATCATATCACTTATATTGATTGCATGTGATGTTTATCTTTTATGCATCTTATCTTGCTTTGATTGACGGTAGCATTATAAGATGATCTCTCACTAATTATCAAGAAGTGTTCTCCCTGAGTATGCACCGTTGCGAAAGTTCTTCGTGCTGAGACACCACGTGATGATCGGGTGTGATAGGCTCTACGTTCAAATACAACGGGTGCAAAACAGTTGCACACGCGGAATACTCAGGTTATACTTGACGAGCCAAGCATATACAGATATGGCCTCGGAACACGGAGACTGAAAGGTCGAGCGTGAATCATATAGTAGATATGATCAACATAGTGGTGTTCACCAATAAACTACTCCATCTCACGTGATGATCGGACATGGTTTAGTTGATTTGGATCACGTGATCACTTAGAGGATTAGAGGGATGTCTATCTAAGTGGGAGTTCTTTAAGTAAATTAACTGAACTTAAATTTATCATGAAACTTAGTACCTGATAAAGTATCTTGCTTGTTTATGCTTGTTTGTAGATAGATGGCTCGTGCTGTTGTTCCGTTGAATTTTAATGCGTTCCTTGAGAAAGCAAAGTTGAAAGATGATGGTAGCAATTACACGGACTGGGTCCGTAACTTGAGGATTATCCTCATTGCTGCACAGAAGAATTACGTCCTGGAAGCACCGCTGGGTGCTAGGCCTACTACAGGAGCAACGCCGGATGTTATGAACGTCTGGCAGAGCAAAGCTGATGACTACTCAATAGTTCAGTGTGCCATGCTTTACGTGTTAGAATCGGGACTTCAATGACGGTTTGAACGTCATGGAGCATATGAGATGTTCCAGGAGTTGAAGTTAATATTTCAAGCAAATGCCCGGATAGAGAGATATGAAGTCTCCAATAAGTTCTATAGCTGCAAGATGGAGGAGAACAGTTCTGTCAGTGAGCATATACTAAAAATGTCTAGGTATAATAATCACTTGATTCAATTGGGAGTTAATCTTCCAGATGATTGCGTCATTGACAGAATTCTCCAATCACTGCCACCAAGCTACAAGAGCTTCGTGATGAACTATAATATGCAAGGGATGAATAAGACTATTCCCGAGCTCTTCGCAATGCTGAAAGCTGCGGAGGTAGAAATCAAAAAGGAGCATCAAGTGTTGATGGTCAACAAGACCACTAGTTTTAAGGAAAAAGGGCAAAGGGAAGAAGAAGGGGAACTTCAAAAAGAACGGCAAGCAAGTTGCTGCTCAAGAGAAGAAACCCAAACCTGGACCTAAGCCTGAAACTGAGTGCTTCTACTGCAAGCAGACTGGTCACTGAAAGCGGAACTGCCCCAAGTATTTGGCGGATAAGAAGGATGGCAAGGTGAACAAAGGAACTACGGATTAAGCGAAGATTGGCTAAGGACGAGGTGACGATGCGCGTGGGAAACGGTTCCAAAGTCGATGTGATCGCAGTCGGCACGCTACCTCTACATCTACCTTCGGGATTAATATTAGACCTAAATAATTGTTATTTGGTGCCAGCGTTAAGCATGAACATTATATCTGGATCTTGTTTGATGCGAGACGGTTATTCATTTAAATCAGAGAATAATGGTTGTTCTATTTATATGAGTAATATCTTTTATGGTCATGCACCCTTGAAGAGTGGTCTATTCTTATTAAATCTCGATAGTAGTAACACACATATTCATAATGTTGAAGCCAAAAGATGCAGAGTTGATAATGATAGTGCAACATATTTGTGGCACTGCCGTTTAGATCATATCGGTGTAAAGCGCATGAAGAAACTCCATACTGATGGACTTTTGGAACCACTTGATTATGAATCACTTGGTACTTGCGAACCGTGCCTCATAGGCAAGATGACCAAAACACCGTTCTCCGGTACTATGGAGAGAGCAACAGATTTTTTGGAAATCATACATACAGATGTATGTGGTCCGATGAATATTGAGGCTCGTGGCGGATATCGTTATTTTCTCACCTTCACAGATGACTTAAGCAGATATGGGTATATGTACTTAATGAAACATAAGTCTGAAACATTTGAAAAGTTCAAAGAATTTCAGAGTGAAGTTGAAAATCATCGTAACAAGAAAATAAAGTTTCTACGATCTGATCGTGGAGGAGAATATTTGAGTTACGAGTTTGGTTTACATTTGAAAAATTGTGGAATAGTTTCGCAACTCACGCCACCCGGAACACCACAGCGTAATGGTGTGTCCGAACGTCGTAATCGTACTTTACTAGATATGGTACGATCTATGATGTCTCTTACTGATTTACCGCTATCGTTTTGGGGATACGCTCTAGAGACGGCCGCATTCACGTTAAATAGGGCACCATCAAAATCCGTTGAGACGACGCCTTATGAACTGTGGTTTGGCAAGAAACCAAAGTTGTCGTTTCTGAAAGTTTGGGGCTGCGATGCTTATGTGAAAAAGCTTCAACCTAATAAGCTCGAACCCAAATCGGGGAAATGTGTCTTCATAGGATATCCAAAGGAGACTATTGGATATACCTTCTATCACAGATCCGAAGGCAAGACTTTTGTTGCTAAATTCGGAAACTTTCTGGAGAAGGAGTTTCTCTCGAAAGAAGTGAGTGGGAGGAAAGTAGAACTTGACGAGGTAATTGTACCTGCTCCCTTATTGGAAAGTAGTACATCACAGAAAACTGTTTCTGTGACACCTACACCAGTTAGCGAGGAAGCTAATGATGATGATCATGAAACTTCAGAACATGATACTACTGAACCTCGTAGATCAACCAGAATAAGATCCGCACCAGAGTGGTATGGTAATCCCGTTCTGGAAGTCATGCTACTAGATCATGATGAACCTACGAACTATGAAGAAGCGATGGTGAGCCCAGATTCCGCAAAGTGGCTTGAAGCCATGAAATCTGAGATGGGATCCATGTATGAGAACAAAGTATGGACTTTGGTTGACTTGCCCGATGATCGGCAAGCAATTGAGAATAAATGGATCTTCAAGAAGAAGACTGACGCTGACGGTAATATTACTGTCTACAAAGCTCGACTTGTCGCAAAACGTTTTCGGCAAGTTCAAGGGATTGACTACGATGAGACCTTCTCACCCGTAGCGATGCTTAAGTCTGTCCGAATCATGTTAGCGATTGCCGCATTTTATGATTATGAAATTTGGCAGATGGATGTCAAAACTGCATTCCTGAATGGATTTCTGGAAGAAGAGTTGTATATGATGCAACCAGAAGGTTTTGTCGATCCAAAGGGAGCTAACAAAGTGTGCAAGCTCCAGCGATCCATTTATGGACTGGTGCAAGCCTCTCGGAGTTGGAATAAACGCTTTGATAGTGTGATCAAAGCATTTGGTTTTATACAGACTTTTGGAGAAGTCTGTATTTACAAGAAAGTGAGTGGGAGCTCTATAGCATTTCTGATATTATATGTGGATGACATATTACTAATTGGAAATAATATAGAATTTCTGGATAGCATAAAGGGATACTTGAATAACAGTTTTTCAATGAAAGACCTCGGTGAAGCTGCTTACATATTAGGCATAAAGATCTATAGAGATAGATCAAGACGCTTAATTGGACTTTCACAAAGCACATACCTTGACAAAGTTTTGAAGAAGTTCAAAATGGATCAAGCAAAGAAAGGGTTCTTGCCTGTGTTACAAGGTGTGAAGTTGAGTAAGACTCAATGCCCGACCACTACAGAAGATAGAGAGAAAATGAAAGACGTTCCCTATGCTTCAGCCATAGGATCTATCATGTATGCAATGTTGTGTACCAGACCTGATGTGTGCCTTGCTATAAGTCTAGCAGGGAGGTACCAAAGTAATCCAGGAGTGGATCACTGGACAGCGGTCAAGAACATCCTGAAATACCTGAAAAGGACTAAGGATATGTTTCTCATATATGGAGGTGACAAAGAGCTCATCGTAAAAGGTTACGTTGATGCAAGCTTGGCACTGATCCGGACGATTCTAAATCGCAAACCGGATACGTGTTTACATTAAACGGTGGAGCTGTCAGTTGGTGCAGTTCTAAACAAAGCGTTGTAGTGGGATCTACATGTGAAGCGGAGTACATAGCTGCTTCGGAAGCAGCAAATGAAGGAGTCTGGATGAAGGAGTTCATATCCGATCTAGGTGTCATACCTAGTGCATCGGGTCCAATGAAAATCTTTTGTGACAATACTGGTGCAATTGCCTTGGCAAAGGAATCCAGATTTCACAAGAGAACCAAGCACATCAAGAGACGCTTCAATTCCATCTGGGATTTAGTCCAGGTGGGAGACATAGAGATTTGCAAGATACATACGGATCTGAATGTTGCAGACCCGTTGACTAAGCCTCTTCCACGAGCAAAACATGATCAGCACCAAGGCTCCATGGGTGTTAGAATCATTACTATGTAATCTAGATTATTGACTCTAGTGCAAGTGGGAGACTGAAGGAAATATGCCCTAGAGGCAATAATAAAGTTATTATTTATTTCCTTATATCATGATAAATGTTTATTATTCATGCTAGAATTGTATTAACCGGAAACATAATACATGTGTGAATACATAGACAAACAGAGTGTCACTAGTATGCCTCTACTTGACTAGCTCGTTAATCAAAGATGGTTATGTTTCCTAACCATGGACAAAGAGTTGTTATTTGATTAATGGGACCACATCATTAGGTGAATGATCTGATTGACATGACCCATTCCATTAGCTTAGCACTCGATCGTTTAGTATGTTGCTATTGCTTTCTTCATGACTTATACATGTTCCTATGACTATGAGATTATGCAACTCCCGTTTGCCGGAGGAACACTTTGTGTGCTATCAAACGTCACAACGTAACTGGGTGATTATAAAGGTGCTCTACAGGTGTCTCCGAAGGTACATGTTGGGTTGGCGTATTTCGAGATTAGGATTTGTCACTCCGATTGTCGGAGAGGTATCTCTGGGCCCTCTCGGTAATGCACATCACATAAGCCTTGCAAGCATTGCAACTAATGAGTTATTTGCGAGATGATGTATTACGGAATGAGTAAAGAGACTTGCCGGTAACGAGATTGAACTAGGTATTGAGATACCGACGATCGAATCTCGGGCAAGTAACATACCGATGACAAAGGGAACAACGTATGTTGTTATGCGGTCTGACCGATAAAGATCTTCGTAGAATATGTAGGAGCCAATATGAGCATCCAGGTTCCGCTATTGGTTATTGACCGGAGACATGTCTCGGTCATGTCTACATTGTTCTCGAACCCGTAGGGTCCGCACGCTTAAGGTCATGATGACAGTTTTATTATGAGTTTATGCATTTTGATGTACCGAAGTTTGTTCGGAGTCCCGGATGTGATCACGGACATGATGAGGAGTCTCGAAATGGTGGAGACATAAAGATTGATATATTGGAAGCCTATGTTTGGATATCGGAAGTGTTCCGAGTGAAATCGGGGTTTTACCGGAGTACCGGGAGGTTACCGGAACCCCCCGGGAGCTATATGGGCCATATTGGGCCTTGGTGGAAAAGAGAAGAGGCAGCCCAACATGGGCCGCGCGCCCCTCCCCTCCCTTGGTCCGAATAGGACAAGGAGAGGGGGTCGGCCCCTCTCTCTCCTTTCCCCCCTCCGCGAATCCTATTCCAACTAGGATTGGGGGGGGGGAATCCTACTCCCTCCGGGAGTAGGACTCTCCTGGCGCGCCTCTCCATGGCCGGCCGCACCCCCCTCCCTTAGTCCTTTATATACGGAGGCAGGGGCACCCAGAGACACACAAGTTGATCCACGTGATCTTATTCTTAGCCGTGTGCGGTGCCCCCTTCCACCATAGTCCTCGATAATATTGTAGCGGAGTCTAGGCGAAGCCCTGCTGCAGTAGTACATCAAGATCGTCACCACGCCGTCGTGCTGACGGAACTCTTCCCCGACACTTTGCTGGATCGGAGTCCGGGGATCGTCATCGAGCTGAACGTGTGCTAGAACTCGGAGGTGCCGTAGTTTTGGTGCTTGATCGGTCGGGCCGTGAAGACGTACGACTACATCAACCAAACGCTTCCGTTGCGATCTATAAGGTACATAGATCATACTCTCCCCTCTCGTTGCTATGCATCACCATGATCTTGCGTGAGCGTAGGAAATTTTTTGAAATTACTACGAAACCCAACACATCCTCCATAGCAGTCATACAGCTACTCCTGGTGAGCAATCTCTCCCCCGTCCTCATGCACATTCCCTCTGACATTTCTGCTGATTCATCACAGCTTTGGACTTCCTCAGGTACTGGACAAAATTGGACACACGACCTCCAATCTTGGTTGTTCTTCCCCTGCTGCATACCCAGACGCCTTGGATTGACGGCTCCTGTAGGTAAATATTGTTGCCATCTATTACTTACTCTAAAGTTTTGTGTACTTCGTTCATATATGAATTTAACTGCTATTTCTGAATTTTTGTATGCTTCGCTACATTGAATACTTAGCTCTGCTTTTCTTTATCTGTTCTGAATTTTTGTTTGTCTATCCAATTTAAATTCAATATGGTACAGGAATCCATATGCCTTGCATTCATCCCCTGCATTTTACAGAGTTTTTAGGAGGATATTCTTTAGTCTCTTCACGCCATCGCCTTGCATTTGTCCAAATCTGAATTTACTTTTGCCAATTGAACTTGTATTCTTCAGTTTTAGTTTTTTATATGGTATGAGAAGACATACACCTTGCATTTCACCCCCTTATATAATTTGCTTTAGTATTTTCGCGCCGTTCATCTGTTTCTATCACCTTGCGTTTGGTAGACTTGCCGACATGGATAGGGCAGAAAGCTCTTCGCATAATTCAGTTGGACGAAAACGTCGTCCATCATTACCTAATCCTCCTCCTTGAGTAAACCCATATGTTGCTGCCCAGAACCGCTGTATGCGTCTGGAACTCATGGTTCAAAAAGGAAAAAGAGGTTTGTTAGGCACATTATATTCCTCCGAATATGGTATCTTCCATACAATATGTCTTGCGATTTATTTCACCATCTACTTCTTCATATCTATGAAGCAACAACCTCTAGAGGAAAACAAACATCACAACAACCTGCAAACGAAGAATCATCCACATCGACATCACAAAAACAAAATCTGGTCTTTGCCCATAACCGTGAGATTCTACCCACATTCCAGTTCACGCCTAAGAGTTTTGGGATGACTACATTTACAAAAAAACTCTTCCCAGCTTATCTTTCAGGAACTATATTTCAACCCTTAAACCTTGGAGGTCCCCATCATTCTTGCAAGCATTGTGGTGCTCTGTTTTGGTATGAAGAGCGTCTACGCAGAGAAATACATACTCCAAATCCAACATATAATTTGTGTTGCAAGGGAGGAAAAGTTTACCTTCAGCCATATGATCCTCCTCCTCAACCCCTCTTGGATTTACTGACATCCCAAGCCAGAACACTCTCCAGTCACTTCTTTAAACATATTAGGCAGTACAATACGATGTTTGCAATGACTTAAATGGGAGCTAAAATTAATGAAACCATAAATGATGGACGAGGCCCATATGTTTTCAAGGTTAGTAGGCAGATTTGCCACCGCATTGGTTCCTTGAGACCAACTGGGGAGCGACCAGAATATGCACAGTTATGCATGTTTGATACTGAGCATGAGGTTTCAAACCGAATAAATGTTGCTTCATCTTCACGCTCTGCTTCATCTTCACGCTCTACTTCGTCTTCACGCTCTTCATTCCAAGCTAATGAAGGCATTGTTCAATCGCTCATACAAATGTTGAACACACATAACCCCATTGTCAAGCTGTTTAGGACAGCAAGTCAAAGGTTAGCTGGGAGTGATTCTGGCCATTTAACAATTAGGATATATGGCAAACCTGATGCCCATGGAGACATCTATAGTGCTCCAGTTGCGTCTGAGGTTGTTGGATTAGTGGTTGGTGATATTGGGTCATCTAATGTAGGACGAGACATTATAATACAAGACCATTCATCACAATTACAGCGAATAAGTGAGAAACACCCCAAGTTTATGTCCATGCAGTATCCTCTGTTATTTCCATACGGAGAAGATGGCTACCATGATGAGCTTATGTACCGGCAAAGATCAAGCACTTCAGCCAATCAGCACCAAAAAGTCACAATGCTACAGTACTACACATATAGGTTGCATGATAGGCCAAATGACTTCAATACTCCATTACGATGCAAAAGATTAACACAGGCTTACTTTGTGGATGGCTATTGTTGTGTTGAAACATTCCGTATTGGATTCTACCGCAAGCCTAGCTTTCAGAGTAAATACAGATCATCATCATTTAGTTCTTTGGCAAATTCTGTGTCAAGAGGTATTACATCCGGTTCTTCTGTTGGGCAGAGGATTATATTACCATCCTCCTTTACTGGAGGCCCTCGCTATTTATACCAAAACTATCAAGACTCCAACGCTATTTTGTAGAAAATATGGTTGCCCAGACCTATTTGTGACGTTCACATCAAATGCTGCCTGGCCTGAAGTTATGGAGGCTTTATCCTCCATTCCAGGACAAGAGCCATCTGACCATCCAGATATTATCAACCAGGTATTCAAAATGAAGCTTGATATGTTGATGGATGATATTAAAAAGAAAAAATTATTCGGTCCCATAAATGCGGGTAATAGCACTTTCCCCAAACTTATTTCCTTTGCACAACATAACTTTTGTGTTAGTTATTAAAAAAATTGTACTTTCCTGTAGTTATTTACACAGTTGAATTTCAGAAACGTGGCCTCCTACATGCTTATATAATTATATGGTTAGCCAAAGAAGCCCCCTTAGATGCACAGAAGATAAATTCAATTATTTCTGCTCAATTGCCAGATCCTTTGAAAGACCCAATTGGATATGAAGCTATATCTTCTTTCATGGTGCATGGCCCTTGTGGCCCTCTCAACCAGTTTTCCCCATGCATGTCAGAAGGAAAGTGCACAAAATTTTACCCGAAGGATTTTTGTGAGCAAACCACTATACGGGAGAACGGTTTTACTGAATATGCCCGACCAAACAACGGAATAACTGCTAGAAAAAATAAAGTTTACATTGACAATAGATACATTGTTCCTCATAATGTTGATCTGGTGGTTAAGTATCAAGCCCACATAAATGTAGAAAAGGTTAATCATGATGGTATGCACAAATATCTTTTCAAGTATGTTACAAAAGGATTTGATTGTGCTAGAATTGGCCTCTACTCCAAGTCTACGTCATCAGATTCATCGATTGAGACAATTAATGAAATTGATAACTATTTAGAGTGTCGTTGTGTCACACCAAATGATGCTGCTTGGCGTTTGTTCGAGTATGATATTCACCATACAGAATTCATCTTCCTCTTGAGAATAATGTAATTTTCTCTGAAGATGATAATCTAGAACAAGTAATTGAATACCCAAAAAAATATGGCAACTAAATTGACTGCATGGTTAGAGGCTAATGTGCAACACACGGAGGCTCGACGATACACCTACATAGAATTTCCTGAATATTGGACATGGCACCAACAAGAGAAATATTGGGGTTTTCGTCGAGGTGCTCATAATAAAATTGCCCGAATTGCACATGTCAACCCTTCACAAGGGGAATTATTCTACTTGCGGATGTTGCTCCACGTTCGTAAAGGCCCAACATCCTTCACTGATATCCAAACTATATCAGGCCAAGTGTATCCTACATTTCGTGTTGCATGTGAAGCTCTAGGTCTTCTAGGTGATGACCAAGAGTGGTCGAATGCTTTAAAAGATGCAGCTCAGTGGGCATTACCATTTCAATTACGTCAGCTTTTTGTTACCCTGCTGCTTTTTTGTGATGTAACAAATCCTATCAAACTTTTTGAAGAACATGCATCACCAATGTTTGAAGATATAGCACATCGGTTGAATCCTGGTCCTTCTCAGACAAGCAAATCATCACTACATTCGTACATGACATCTTGTCTTCTCATTGAGCTTGATAAATTGCTAATGGATTCTGGGTATTGATTATCCCATTTTAATTTGCCACTACCAGATGATATGGGAAATGCTTCTTCAAAAAACCGAATTTTGCTCGATGAGCTTAGCTATGATATTCCAGACATGACATCCACTTTGAATGATAATATTCCAAAGCTAAACAGCAACCAGAAGGATGTATTTCATGCTATCTATAATTCTGCAATAAATAATGAAGGCCAAACATTCTTTGTTTATGGATACGGAGGGACTGGAAAAACTTTTCTATGGACTACTTTACTGTATTCGTTACGAAGCCAAGGGAAAATTGCATTGGCAGTTGCATCATCAGGAATTGCTTCTCTATTGCTCCCAGGAGGTCGAACACCACATTCCCATTTTAAAATCCCTTTGGAAATTTCTCAAAATTCAATGAGTAGTATAAAGAAAGATACACACCTGGCAGAACTTATTCAAAATACATCTCTTATTGTTTGGGATGAAGCACCGATAAATCATAAATATTGTTTTGAAGCATTAGACCGCACTCTCAGGGATATAATGTCAGATACTAGACCAAATGTTGAAGACATGCAGTTTGGAGGCATCACTGTAGTTCTTGGTGGGGATTTTCGTCAAACACTTCCGGTAATAAAAAATGCAACAAGACAACAGATTTTAAAATCTTGCATTGTTAACTCTTATTTGTGGAAGCAGTGCACACTTCTTCAATTGAATGAAAATATGAGGCTCTCCTCAGCATCTCTGTCCATCTCAAAGAGAGAAGCATTACGAAATTTTGCTGAGTGGCTATTACGAGATGGAAATGGCACTGAGCCTTTTATTCCTATTCCAAATGACCCCAGCAGCATATTTATAGAGATACCCCAGTATCTCCTTTTGTCCGCAGAGTCTAGAAATATAGATGGATTGATTTCATTTGTCTATGACTCGGGCTGTGAATCTGCTAACAATACATCATATTTGTGTGATCGTGCAATTCTTGCACCCACCAATGTTGTTGTTTCTAAAATAAATACCAGAATGATTTCTCAGCTACCAACAAGTGAAATGTCATATTATAGTGCAGATTCATTTGACGACAGCTGCCCTAATCATTCTACTCTAGAGGCATTATATCCGACTGAGTTTCTAAACAAGCTTGAGATACTTGGTCTTCAAGACCATGTGCTGCATTTGAAAATTGGTGTTCATATCATGCTACTTCGTAATCTTGATCCATCAAGAGGGCTTTGTAATGGCACTAGACTCATTGTTACACAACTAACAGGTCGTGTAATAGAAGGACAAATCATAACAGGAAAATCTATAGGCTCAAGAGTATATATTCCTAGAATTGTCACTACGTCAGCTCAGTCTAAGTGGCCTTTCAAACTGAGATGTCGCCAGTTTCCTATTCGCCTTTCATATGCTATGACAATAAACAAAAGTCAAGGCCAAACACTGAACCGAGTTGGTGTCTACTTGCCATCTCCTGTTTTCTCCCACGGTCAATTATATGTAGCATTTTCAAGAGTTACATCACCAGAGGGCTTGCGAGTTCTGATTGAAAACAACCCATTTTCTTATGAACATTGCACACATAATGTAGTATATGCTGAGGTATTCAGTCAAATAAATAGGCATAGAACCTAGAACTGACAAGTAATTTATGATTTGCCTCAAATTTTCGAGATATGTTCTAAACATTTTTAGCATACCATATTTTTTCCTAACAGTCTTATTATTCATTCATAGATATCTGAGATATGGAGTCAAGTACAGCACTTAAAAGCATCACTTCAGGACAGCAAAACTGTAGGGTCTTCGCATGCCTGATAAGGCTTTGGGATGCTAAAATAATTAATCCCAGATATGGAGATGGCTTGCTAAGCATTGATGGCATTCTCTTAGATGAAGATGTAAGTGTAATTGTGTGCTCCAAATTGCACATTCACATTTGTAGTCAAAATGCTATTAAATTTACATATCACATTTAATTATTTCATTTGTTTGCAGGGCAACATGGCACAGATGAGTGTGCCCAGAAAATTTGAAAAACAGTTTCATGGATTGCTATCAGAAGGATCTGTCTACATTATTGCAGATATTGTAGCTATTGGTAACAGAAGCAAATCATATGCCTACCACCATCAGAACTACATGCTGCAATTCAAACATGACACAAAGGTCCATGCATTGCACTCAAGAGGAGCAAATATACCTACTGTTTCCTTCAACTTTTGTCCATTTGATCAACTGCTAAGAAAAGCAATTGATTCAAAACCACTCCTAGGTAATCTGTGGTTCCTTATTTTCTCTCCTAACAGTTACAATGCTTATTAGCTTTCTATACATAATTTGTCTGTTCAGATATTATTGGAGTAATAAGTGATGTTGGTCCATACGATTATGCTAGCCCAACATCTCAGAACAAACTTCGGAAGAAAAAAATTCGAAACCTAGAGTATGTCTTCTTGCAACGATGCCACTTAATTTCTTCCTTAAAGACCCTTTTTCCTGCAATTCTATAAGTATACCTTGCTTTTCCAGTGAACAAACGCAAGAAGTAGTTCTACGGGGCAAACATGGAGAATCATTTGATGAAGAAGCAGTACTTAAAAAATCTCTAGAAGGAATTGTGATAGCTATTTTTGCTGCTACAACTGCAACTTCATAGAAGTTTACAGGTGAATTATCAAACGAGCTTGCTTTAAGGAAAAATGAAAGGATTTATTTAAATATATTATTAACCACATTATCTTATAGGTACAATACAAGGATCTTCAAGTTCTGCAACACAGGTGTATCTTGACCTCAATATACCTGAAGTTCAACAGTATCGCAGCAGGTTCTCCACCTCCCTCATTGCCATTTGCCTAATTTTTTTGTTCGCTGCTACAACATACTAATAGCTTATCAAAAAAATTTGAAGCTACCAATGGAAATTTCCAACTCTACAAAAGAATCTCCCTAAAGTCGGACATCTATCTCCACTTGAAGTAGCAGGCAAGCTGTATACCACTGAACAAATATCTACCTTGCCAACCACATCTTTTCAGGTCAGTACTTTCCGAGATAGTTTGTTTCTAAAACCTCTCTATCCAAAATATATATATAATTGATGCTCCAACCTTTTATGCCACAAGGGAGGAGCAACATTCAGTAGTATTGCAAAAGTGACATCCATTATACCATCAGACAAATGATACTACAAAGCATGCAAGCGTTGTGGAAAAGGTTACAACAACATGTCAGATACCCCAACATGCGCCTGCCAATTTCCTGTTCCATGCCCAATGTACCATAGATCTTCCTAAATCTAATCATTATAAATTGTTTTTCTCTTATTCATGTCACTAACAAGTCTACAATCCTTCAGGTATAAGCTCCCCCTTACACTAATAGATAGCTCAGCAAGTTTGGATGCAGTTGCGTTTAATAAAATAGCTGAAGACTTGGTTGAGTGTCATGCTGAGCAAGTTTCTATGAACATGAAAATAGATGTTGTGGATCATGTGCTTTCCCTAGATAAAGCCATTGGTAAAGAAAGGTTATTCTATATAGGAATGAATATTGATTTAGCTACCAAGTACCCTATAAAATATGTCCTGAAAAAAAGTTTCCCCGTGGACAATACCAAATCGGTTCCTCTGTTAACTGCTTCAAAGGTAACAACTTTTTGATACTCATTACCTTCATATATCATCCTATTAACTTGACATGTGAAGCTTTTTCAGTCAGCACAAGATAACCTTGCACCAACTTCATTTGTCATAAATGATGAGGGGTTCCTGGCCATTTATCAATTTAAATTCTGAAAATATATTGACAAAACATTAAATACATATTTTCTGATGAGCATTATCTATATTTTTTTGAGTCCAAGTGCACAACAGCCAGAGGCCCCCTTCAATAGTACACCTCCAAGTGATAACCGCACACCTATCAGCCTATCACTACAAAGGAAAGTGAATCCAGGTAAATTTGGCCACATAGAATTTCATGTGTGTAATGCTTCACAAACCTCCAAGCGAAGTTGAGATTAAACATTTCAACCTTTAGGATTTTTCTTTGGTAAATCTAATAATTGCTCCGTTTTGTATGTTCATCTGTCTAATGCTTAACTAACCTCCATACTTATTCAATTCCTCTGATAAACGTACTTTCTTATTTATAATGTACATCCAAATCAGCTCCGAAGTAAAAAAGAAGGATTGATTTTTACAAGGATGATGCCAACAACTCTGTTTAGTTTCATGTCTAATGCTTCACAACACTCACAACCACTACAAAGGATTTATTTATATTTAGTTTCCTACCAATGCAATCCTAACAATCATGTACCTATAATATTACTTTCTTATTTAGTTTCCTGCTCAATGCAATCGAATTTTTGAATGCAGCTCAAAAAGCACAGATAGTCCTCTTTCGGAAAGGCAAAAGCAAAGCGAGAGTATGTATTACATCCCATTACCTATAGTTAAATATCTCGCCAATGAATTTTTATGTTCATATATTTACAATTCTAAATATTTTCTGTACCCACCAATGCAGACAATAAAAATGCAGCAAACAACTAAGAAAAGACAGGCTAAAATGAAAGTGCATACAAAGGTATTGTATATTATGTACCTTGGTTTTTTATTCAAACATCTAGAACTTCTAATATATGTTGCATTTCTAAAAATAATATGTATCACACTTCATGTAGGAAACTTCCACAATGCTCATACAGGCAGCTTCCACAATGCCCATACAGCCAACTTTCGCAGTGCTCCAAACGACAAATAATCAAGAATGTTCAACTTCCACAGTGCTTTGACACTGCCAGCTGACAACAATAAATTTTTTTCTTGCTCAACTTCTATTGTGACCGAGAATGTTCTCATACCCAGTACCTTTATATTGTAACTGAGATGTCTACTCGTGTGTACTTTTGGTTCTATGCAAGCGACTTCAGAGTTTTCTGACAATATTTGCAATTTTGTGCTTATCAACAATGGATACACTCCTATAAATGGGCCATAATATTTTTTTTTGTAAACTGTATAATCGTGCATGCATGTAAAATATTGATTCCTACATTAACACCTCAAATGGTTGTTCCTACTATCACAGTGTAAGTCACAATTGCCAGTTTCTAAAAATTCATTGCTCAGTTAATTCATTCATTGCTCAGTTAATTCATTCATTGCTTAGTTAATAGTGTATAGAGCATTTCTAAAACATCTTTCGGTTAAAAACTCTTACGATTGCAGTCCACCTATATAGTACCCCCCCCCATACAACCTATATCTACAAGCAAATCTTTTCTCACACTGAAAAGTTCACTATTGTCAAATACATGGACAAGCAGCAACAAGGCAAAAGGTATGTCTATTACATGCAACGCTATTTCGCCGGTTTCATGTCTAATATTTCACAATTGGCCCGCATACTTTTCTACAAGATGCAACCTTACACAACAAAGAATGTTCTACCCTCTTCATCAACTCATGCATCAAGAAAAACTCACAAGAAGTACATGCATGGAGGCTATTGCAGACATGAAAAATGCCACTAAATCCGCAACATGGATCACTTTGAAAGAGGACGCACGTGAAGACAACATCACAAAGCTACTCCAGGAACATCCATTCAGGTCCACCAAATACATCTTCGAGTACATGAAGAACGGATTTAAACATGTCCAAATTCTCCTCGATGAAGAAGACAACCACGTGGACGACTCCAACAAACTATAAACCAACATTATGCTACTTATTTAATCGACATTGCAACAATAAACGAATAAAGTACAATAAATCTCTTATATTTGTATTTTCATGGTCATATTGTTAATCGAAATATCCATGTTGCATTCAACCAAGTATTATCTAAACATATTGCCACCAATTCCCGCAACAACGCGCGAGGAATTGTCTAGTATTGCTTATGGTTCCTACAGAATGGTAAACAGTGTGTTTTATATCTACAGGGTCCCAGTAATATGCCAAAAAACAAAAGTGGGACTGACTCCATATTAATTACATTAGAATGAAAAAAAGAAATTTTCATTGTACAATACAAACAGAAAATTCTTAATATGCCAAAAACAAAAGTGGGACTGACTCCATATTAATTACATTAGAATGAAAAAAAGAAATTTTCATTGTACACTACAAACAGAAAATTCTTATACACACATGCATTGTGGACTTAATGGATCAGCGAACAAACACTTCGTCTTATTGATCTTGAGAAGCACCAGCTAAAACTCCTGAACCATGCTAATGCACAAGCATGACAACTCAGATTTTTCATCTCTCATCATATACACAAATATGTACCAACAGAACATTATTTTACTTTTAACAAGATGGGTGTTTATCCACTAACCCTGTTCAGCCTGTCATGTATGACAACACTATTGATTTCTTGAACACATCAGACGAATCTGGATGGGTTCCCTTGCTTTCATCCAGGCAGCGGTGAATCTAGTTGGTGGTCTATGGAGTGGGAACGACGACATCGGTGCCGTGGCGCTGGAGGCTCCACTGCCACTATCCTGGTTCTCCTGTGCTGACTGCTAGCGGAATTCTGGCCAACCCTCCATCCAACAACTCATACATATTTGTATTTTTTATATGTTTCAGCCAAGAATTAATCTCAAACTTCTATATCGTCTTATGACATCTTGGATTGAAAGATTCACCATAATACATAGATCAATATGGGGAAAACTGGAAAAAAAGATGCAGGAATCTGAATAGCTGACTGAGCATTTGACAACTGAAGAATGAGATGGCAAGGATGCAGATTAGGCTCTGGGCATGTCTACATTGTCGATACTACTGTGATAAATATATATATGCAACACAAGCACAAAACGCCGTGGCACAAACCCATCAACCTGAGAAACTTGATTAACTAACAAAAGGACTGCCCTTACCATGCAAAACAAAGACTGCCCCTAAACAAAAAAAGGGAAAATTAGCAGGTGATAGTTAGTTGGCAGTTCTCACCGAAGACAGTGCCGACGAGGTTCGTGGCGGCCTGGTTCATGGCCGCGTCGCCGATGAGCCACGGCGTCAGTGAAGGTGACGCAGGACGGACTGGTCGTTGATCGTGATCTCCGTGGTGACCAAGATCCTGATCCTTGGCGAGGTGTTTGCGGCCATGGCGGATCTGGCCGCCGCCATGGTCGGCGCCTGACCTGGTCGATCTCCCTCTTCTCTTCTCTTAAATGAGGTGGGAGGAGAGGGTGGGAGACGAGGTCGGTGGCTTTGGGAGAGAGGATAGGAGGGGCGGAGGCCGGTGGCGAGGTGGCGTGAGGGCGCGTGACGGGAGGGGTAGCGTGGAAGGTAGCGGCGGCGGCGTACCAGTTTCTCAAGAGTAGTCGCTCATCCTTTTATCTCGTGTAAATTTCTTCGTGGGCTTTGTGGGCGGCTAGGCCCAATGAACCAGAGTGCTCAGAAAATTGCCATCGGAGTAGCTGCCTAGCCCACTTAGCGAGAAAACGTGGAATAAAACAACAAATCCAACGGCCCAAAATGACTAAAAGCGGCGATCTAACGATTAGGAATGTTGATGGCCTGAGAGGGCTGGGAGGGTGCTCAGTTTTAATATATCTAAATAGGTACAAAAACTCTCAACTCAGATCTATTGTGATTTCAATCGTTGACCCGTCAACTGTTGACTTTAAAAAAATAGAAAAACAAAAAATTGAAAAAAAAATTGATCCAATTTTTTGCATAAAAATTGAAAAAAAAATCATGAATTAAAAAAGTTTCATGGATTTGAAAGAAGTTCACAAACTTTAAAAAATCATCGAATTGGAAAAAAGTTCATCAAATTTGAATAAACATTTATCAAATTTGAAAAATGTTCATCGGTTTTCAAAAAGAAATCATCAAATTTGAAAAAGTTCACCAAAAAATGAAAATTTTCATCAAAATTTGAAAACAAATCTTCAATTTCAAAAAAGTTCATCGTAAAATGAAAAAGTTAAAGGATCGAGAAGAGGTGTCTAGAGGGGGGGGGGGATTGGACACTAAGTAGCAAAAGTTGCAATTTTTAATTTCTTTAAGTTGAAGTAGAGTTTTGGCACAAGTTTGACAAACACAATACATTTCAAGCAAGCATGCAAAGAGTATATGAGCAGCGGAAAGTAAAGCATGCAACTTGCAAGAATGTAAAAAGAAGGGTTTGGAAAATTCAAACGCAATTGGAGACACGTATGTTTTTGTCGTGGTTCCGATAGGTGGTGCTATCGTACATCCACGTTGATGGAGATTTCAACCCACGAAGGGTAACGGTTGCGCGAGTCCACGGAGGGCTCCACCCACAAAGGGTCCACGAAGAAGCAACCTTGTCTATCCCACCATGGCCGTCGCCCACGAAGGACTTGCCTCACTAGCGGTAGATCTTCACGAAGTAGGCGATCTCCTTGCCCTTACAAACTCCTTGGTTCAACTCAACAATCTTGTCGGAGGCTCCCAAGTGACACCTAGCCAATCTAGGAGACATCACTCTCCAAGAAGTAACAAATGGTGTGTTGATGATGAACTCCTTGCTCTTGTGCTTCAAATGATAGTCTCCCCAACACTCAACTCTCTCTCACAGGATATGGATTTGGTGGAAAGAAGATTTGAGTGGAAAGCAACTTGGGGAAGGCTAGAGATCAAGATTCGTATGGTGGGAATGGAATATCTTGGCCTCAACACATGAGTAGGTAGTTCTCTCTCAGAAAATGTGTATTGAAAGTGTATGTATGTTCTGATGGCTCTCTCCATGAATGAAGAGTGGGTGGAGGGGTATATATAGCCTCCACACAAAATCTAACCGTTACACACAATTTACCAATCTCGGTGAGACCGAATTGAGAAACTCGGTTGGACCGATTTAGCAAACCTAGTGACCGTTAGGATTTTCGGTGGGACTGAGATGCAACTCGATAGGACCGATATGGTTAGGGTTAGGGCATAACGTAATCTCGGTGAGACCGATTACACAAACTCGGTGTGACCGATTTTGGTAATAAGCTAACCAGAGAGTTGGTCACGCAAACTTGGTGAGACCGATTACACAAACTCGGTGGGACCGATTTTGGTAATAAGCTAACCAGAAAGTTTGCATTGTAATCTCGGTAGTACCGATTGCTCAATCTCGGTGGGACCGATTTTGGTAGTGGACATACACAGAGAGATTACAATCCCATCTCGGTGAGACCGAGATCCCTATCGGTAAAACCGATTTGGCTAGGGTTTGTGACAGTGGCTATGACATCTGAACTCGGTGGCGCCGGATAGAAAGAATCGGTGGGGCCGAGTTTGACTTTTTGGTTTAGGTCATATGTGGATGTGGGAAGGTAGTTGAGGGTTTTGGAGCATATCACTAAGCACTATGAAGCAAGAACCTCATCAAGCAACACCTCATCCCTCCTTGATAGTATTGGCTTTTCCTATAGACTCAATGTGATCTTGGATCACTAAAATAGAAAATGTAGAGTCTTGATCTTGAAGCTTGAGCTAATCCTTTGTCCTTAGCATCTTGAAGGGGTTCCACATCCTTTAGTCCATGCCACTTAATTTGTTGAACTTGTCTGAAACATACTAGGTAAAAGTATTAGTCCAACAAGAGATATGTTGTCATTAATTATTAAAATCACCCAGAAAGCACTTGTGCTTTCAAAAAGTTCATGAATTCTTTTTCCATCGAGTAAGGAAGAAGGAATTGAAAAAACAAAAAATGAAAAAAGGGAAAGAACAAGAAGAAGAAAGGATAAAAAAAAGAGTAACTTATCAGATCTTGTTGTGTAGTGCGGTTGTCAGTGTGTCCCTCAATGTGGGAAGTTGGTGGTTTGATTCCCTCCTATGGAGCGTTTTTTTTTTGCATTTTAAAAATAGATAAACAAAGGGGATTTGGGCCGGCCCAGCACGGAGGGGCTGTGTGCTCCCATTTGCAAAATGTATGCTAACGGGTGCCTGAAGCGCTAAAGAAGAAGCACCCTTATACATAAAGGAACAAGAAGGAATCCCTATTGTTAGGCCCATGTATAAAGATGGCACACGCAACCATCCTCCAACGCAGAGGTCTGACTGAAGCAATCAAAGGTTGCGGCCCTCCGCAGATCGATGATGGGGAATACTATTTGGCGCACGGGTCGCCGACACGACCGCACGCGTAACCCTGGGAATGTATCTGGTGCACCCGTAGTTGTGGTGCTACCGGTGCACCGGATGTCATAAAATATTTTAAAAAATCTGAAATAGTTCTAGCATGTTAACACAACATCAATGTACGATGTCACAAAATTTCGTATAAAATTTTAAAATATTTTGTGAGATACAAAAATGACAATTTTGACATGAGTGTGATAATGGGCCAAATCTAAAGCCCAAGTTATGTTATGTACTATTCAACATTGAATTTGTCATTTTTGTTTTTCGAGTTATGTTTCGAATTTTAATTTGAAATTTTATGACAACTTACATTAATGTTGTGTGAGTCTGCTAATTTTTTTTCAGAAATTTTAAACATTTTAAAAGCACAAAGGTGAGTTCGGTGCACCAGAGGCACCACAAGCTCCGGTGCACCATATATTTTCCCCCGTAACCCCCTCCCCTCTTACGAGCTGGTTTATGTATGGACCGGTCCATTTTTGGGTTTCGTCCCAAGTGGATTTTTTTGTTTTTCCTTATATTTTCTTTCTTTTTTCTTTTTTATTGTTTCATCTTTTGTTTATGCTTCTTTATCTGTTTAACTTTTTATTTATTTCTCTTTTTTTCGTTTTACATTTTTATTCTTGTTTTTAAATTTGAAAAAAAATTGTGAACGTTTTTAAAAATCCTATTTTTTTAAATCATGAACGTTCATTTTTAAAATTCATGAACAGTTTTTTTTAAATCTAGAACATTGTTTTACAAATTTTTGAATATTGTCTTAGGTCATGACTTTTTTTGAAATCATGAAGATTTGTTTGGAATAATGATCATTTTCTAATTCGCGAACAATTTTTCGAAATCACGAAGATTTTTCCAATTCATAATTTTTTATGAATTTGTGATAATTCTCTTAAATTGTGAACATTTACTGAATTAGTGAACATGTTTTTGAAATCATGAACATTTTGGAATTCATTAACAATTTTTCAAAATCATGAACATTTTTGAAATTTGTGAATACCTTTTATGAATATCGTGAACATTCTCTTAAATCTTGTAAATTTTTTGAATTCGTGAACATTTCTTGAAATCATGAACATTTTCGAAATCATGAACATTTTTTAAATTCATTAACTTTTTTTAAATTCTTGAACATTTTTTCACAAATTCGTGAACATTCTCGAATTCTCGAACATTTTTTGAATTCCTTCATTTTTAAAAAAATTCTTTTTTGAAATTTAGAACTTTTTTATATCCTGAATTGTTGACAAAACAAAAGGAAAAAAACCAGGGGGCGTCTCGGCCCGCACATGGGCCCGCCCTGAAGGGCGTGTTGGGGAGCGAGGGGATGCGCGCGGCCGGTTTCCAACACGCGGGTCGCCGAGTAGGAGGTGCCATCAACGGTGATCGGTACAAATGCGCCATAA